>NW_008634126.1:3710344-3790531 GCF_000247585.1 Phytophthora nicotianae INRA-310 | reverse complement strand
ATTCTTATCAACCAACCGTGTGCAGTCCAATGAACTTTGCATCTCTGTTTGTGGACGTCCTTTCTTTCTGATTAGTGCTGCCCAAGTACGTCAAACTCATGCACGTGCAATCATCCTCCAGATAAACGCTCTCATTGGCAGTGAATCACTGCCACCACAACCTAAATCTCCCTTTTGAATAAGCCGAGTTTTGTTGACCAGTGATCACAATGAGCGAGGGTCATTGCGAATGTAACAACAGTGATCACGATCGCATCGTTGAATTGTCATCAAGGATATGATAGTACTACTGCAATCAAGTTGACGCATACCCTTGCTTAAGACAGGAAATGCTATAGTACTGACCGGTCAGTTGTCGTACACGTGCACTGTTCCATCCGCTAGCGTCAATTCACCCTGACCGTTTAACGCGACATGGTTGTTCTCCCACTGCCCCACAAAGCTCTCGCCATTAGCGAAAAAACCAGAACCTGTTCCGTGTCGCTTACCATGCACCCACATGCCATCGTACAGGTCACCTCCAGCGTATTTGCAAATTCCGCGACCGTGAGGTCGACCTCCCACACATTCGCCAGTAAATTTACTGCCGTCTGGGAACGTGATGGTCCACTCGCCGTCCATGGGCTCGTCGCGACACCACTGACCTTCCTTGATAACTCCCGAGCTTCCGATCGTGAGTACACCTGGTCCTTCGCGACATCCACGATGCCATTGGCCCACATAGCGATCATCCTGAGTCGACGTGAAGGTTCCCTCGCCTTCCTGAAGATCATCTTTCCACTGTCCCGAGTACCTTGAACCATCAGAAAACACTGCATCACCTAAGCCCTCACGACAGCCATCACGCCACTCGCCTGAGTACTGTTGTGTCAGGTGATGAACAGTAGAATCCGACGGTAGGTCTACAGGAGCGATCAGCTTGCCAACGCCATGTTTCTTGCCCTGAACGAACTCGCCTTCATAGATATTTCCCTCTGCGTCTGTGTACTTCCCTGTACCATGAAAGACATTCGCTCTCCACTGTCCACTATACGTCTCTCGTCCACCACTAATCACGCAGTGCCCGTAACCACAGCGTTCGTCATTCTCCCAAACACCATCGTAAATAAAATCTTTGGAGCCCGACGTCAATATTCCGCTACCATGACGTAAATCTCGCTGCCATTGTCCGTCATAAGTACTTCCTGTTGCACGTTCAGTGAATATACCAAAGCCGTCTCGATATCCGTCTTTAAATTCTCCTTCGTATTCGTCTCCATTCGGGTAAACATGTCGATGTGTTCCACTCATCGGATGTTCCCTTTCACTTTCATTATAAGCTGACGGGCGCTTTGGTGACGAAGGAGGTGTGTTTGGTGACAGTGAAACATCTACAAACCGTGACGGAGACCGCACAGACTTCACAAATACACTGTGTTGCCATTCTCCCTCAAGTATCGCTCCATCCGGGTTAACACAAACCCCTCGACCTTCTCGAAGGCCGTCTACCCACTCGCCAGTGTATGCTGTGCCATTGGCGAATTTACATGTTCCTTTACCCCATGGTCGTCCACGACGACATGAGCCTGAATACTTGTCACCGTTGGCGAATGTGATAAGCCATTCACCATCACTGACCTCAACTCCACGTTTCCAAGCCCCCTCGCGAGTCGTACCTGAGGGTTTAGAGAAAGACACACCTTGGCCATGACGTAAGCCCTGCCACCATTGGCCTTCATATCGATCTCCTGATGCCAGTACAAGCACGCCGTTTCCGTGACGCTTTCCTCGATTAAAGGCGCCGGAATACTCTGATCCATCCTTGTACTTGCACGAACCGATACCATGAAACTTCCCCTCCATCCATTCGCCTACATACTGGACCACATCTGCCATTTCTCCGGGCCTAGACTTCGTCAGATTAGCTACGGTTAATTTACCAGCTCCATGTCTAACACCATCGCACCACTCTCCGTCGTACACGTCACCTTCGCTGTTAACGTACACACCTCGACCGTGGAAGCGATTAGCGCGCCACAGGCCAGTATAACTCTCTCCACCACCTGCACCTCCACCTCCCCGTCGTGTACTGTGTCCTTGTCCACAGCGCATGTCATGCACCCATTCGCCATCGTAAATGTATCCTCCACTCGCTTTAGAAGTCAACATTCCTCTACCATGTCGCTCGTCATTAAGCCACGCTCCATCGTACTGATTTCCTGTTGAACGTTCGATATACACACCATATCCTTCACGTTTACCTTCGACAAAGTCGCCTTCGTACTCGTCACCATTCGGATAGGTATAAACTGCGCGACCTTCATTAGGTGGCGGTCTTCGTATTCGAGAACGACCACTAGAATCATTTCTGGTAAGTCTCCGCTGACGCGGCTCTTGGTCTATCCACTTGGTATAGTTGCTTGTAGTTTGCCACGACAGTGTCCAACTCCAGCCATAATCAGCGCAAAATCTTGAGCGTGGGTTGGGAGGTTCCTCTTCATCCGCGTATACTAAACTTCCCAGTACCGGAGCCGCTATTTCCTCAAGCATCGAACGGAACGAAGCTGGAAACAAGTCACCAATGGCAGAGCTTTCCTCCGTATCTCCGTCAATTTCATTCTCAGTTTCTGCGTGGAGATTGGCTGCCACTTCAGCGTCTAGTAGTTCCTCGAAATACGAACGACATTGAGCCAAAACCCACTCATTGTCGCGAGTACGTTGGCCTGCAATCGGCAAATGAATGGGAGCTACTGGATCAGTAAATCGTCGCGTCAATCCATCAGCCAATGCCGATGTCTTCGTACCGAACGCGAAAGCGCGTTCACTTGTGGCTGTCGGGTGTGCCGTCACCTCTCCAGCATCCAAATTCAACACGAGATCAAGCTGCGCGCTCTCACTCTTCAGCAATAACGGGTTATTTGTTCCCAGCAAGAATCCTCCAGTCCACTTAAACACCTCCCTTCCTTGTCTTAAATCGCAGCAAGGTTGTACAGTAAATACCTCTTTATTCTCTTGCAGCAGCGAATGTGTTAGTTGCGACGGTAACATCGCCAGGAGAGCCATCACCGCTGCTGACGCCGCACATGCGCTAGCCGAGTAGCACACCACTCTCCCTTGGATCAGCAACGCATGCAGCGTCGCCACCACGTCACTGCCTCCAAGTCGTCGAACCATCGCCGCATTCGGCAGCAATCCACTCTCTATCACTGTCTGCTTTTGTAGCGTCTTGTAGAACTGCTCAATCTCCTCGAAGTTTTTGTCTTCCTTTTCCTCAGCGAAGACTTTGACTGCCACCGCTCTTAACTGAGCGCGTAACCCTCCGAAAATCTCTAGCTTCTGCGACGTAATAGGCGTCAGCAGCATCAAGAGCCGCTGTTCTTTGCTGTTCCTGGTTTTAGTATCTTCAACAGCGATTCCTAGAGTTTGATGTTTGATGTTTTCACCCTTTGGCACACAGAAGAACACACCGGCACCTTTAGCATCGGCGTCGGCTGCCTGCATCTCTCGACTGAAGAGTTCTTCGTCCTCCTGGTCGTTTAAAGTATCATCGACTTCGTCTTCGAGTTCGAAGCATAATCCAGCGTCTATTGAGGTGACGGATAAGTCAATTGATGATGCTAAAACGCGGCCATAGTGTAGTAGCTGCTGTTCGCTTAGTATCGACGCCTCAGAGTCCAGTGGAGGGACAGAAAACTCGACGGATGAGGTCTGCGCTGCATTTTCGGCGTTTTGAGAGCGAGTTGTGGACGAAGATTGAGAGGACACACACACGACGCATAGCGAGAGAAGTTGAGGCTGCCAAGTACCCGGGAGGTAGCTACTGGAACGAGTAGGGGGCTGTGGACGAGCACTGATCGAACCTTGATCCTTGGTCATGGTTTGTGAGTGTTAATATGTGATATAGATACGATGGATGGAGATTTTGGGATTTTGTGCACTTCAACATCTCAATTTTTAGTCCGAAAAGGCAACTTCCACGAGCTCCGGAAGGTGCTGCATGCTGCTTGTTCACTTTCTGCTGTTGGTTCTACAGTAAAGACAATGATGCAGCAAGACGAAGAGGACGGCGTGCCCTTCGACATGTTCAGTTGCGGTAGCGACTTCAGCCGAGAATACTACGCGTCGATGCACACTCCACCAACGCGTTCCCAACCTCGTAGCGATGCTCTACCACCGCCTAGCAACTGGACGGTACTGTCATCTCTGCGTCATACAGCCATCCTCGGAGAGCAGAAAGTGAAGATGCCGCTACTGATCCGCGTCCGTGACGCAAGAGTACTGGCTGGAGCTGCTGCGTTCGTGGCTGCACTGATGCTGCTCGTTGGGGTCTTCACGGAAGGAGTACCAGTGGGTTCTCGCGACTCGGTGGCGTCGATCGACGAGCTTAACAAATATAATTTTTATACCGGTACAATTGCAGCGACGCTGGCCAAGCCGTTCGAGATGGCACTCGCGTTCTTCGTTCCAGTGTTGAATTTGGCGCTCTCGCCTCGGAACAGCTTACAGAACGACTCGATGGGCTGGAGAACCCTACAGTTCTGTACACAAGGCACTCTGGTAGCGCTGCTGACTGGAGCTTTCAGTACTCTTAACGTACAGCAACTGGATCCAGAATTGATGCCTGTGATCATCGCTTCCGACTTGTCGTCATCGTTTTCGACGGGATCGACTGTAACCAGCAGCGATGTTGCATTTTCGCTACGACCAACAGCTGACACACTACTGCGTAGTGCAATGCTCCCGGTGTATGTCAATACAACCGAGAGTGTTTGCCAGGGCCGTGGAGGCTGGCCGAACATTGCTACGACCTACGCTTTCTTCGCCAACGACTGGCTGGTGAATCTGCTCCCGGACGGTCGAGAGACCGAGTTCACGTTGCATACGAACGTCGGTGACATTGCCTCCGATTCAATCACCGACGGCAAAAATGAAGCTACCATCAACGGATTCAATGCTACCCTATCGGGTAACCTGCTGCTGTACGCGATGTTCTTCTCACAGACGCTACTGGCGTGGAACGGGCTCTCGTACCTCGAGAATAACTCGCTAGCTCAATTCCAAGAAGAGGTAATAATCTGGCGAGCATTGGAAGCTGTTACCGAGGTCGACTTCCAACTAGCTGCAAGTGCCATGCTGCAGACGACACTCAAGGAGCAGTCCACGCGTCTCGGGTTGGCGTTTGACACCGTTGCAGCTTCCTTCAACACGTCACACGTAAAGTTGTCGGAAGACATTGAATTTGACACCGTCACGATTGAGATCCCTTTCGACGAGCATGCTATTGCGGACAACAGATCACCAACGAGCTCAAACTCGTCTCTTCTCTACAAGCTTAACTCCATTACCGAGTGCGGCGAGACGGCGTGTTTGATCCCGCCACCTAGAGACTCATTCTCGCCCACTGAGACGTTGGGGGATACTGCCTACACACAATGGAACGTTGAGCCCCAGATCCAGGCCTTCGCAGCCTGCATCTTCGAGGACGGTACCGAATTCATGACAGTAGACTACCTACACGGCGCTAGCTGCACTCGCCGATCCTCGACGTCGTTCTTAATCTACAGTTTTGGGCGTCGGGTGGTCGCCAACGACGTGACAGTCGACGCGTCGAGTTCCTCGCGCGTTGTGGAGGTGACGAACATACAGCGCTACCACACGATTACACTCGGCCGGCTGTCCTGGCACACGAAAGATCTGGCCAACGACTTCAATGCCGCCTGTGGCAACAGCACGTGCATGGGGATCAGCTTTCTGCTTGATAATGCTTCATCTTTGGCTTCCGCGCGATACCTGGTCGTCGGTGAAGAACACCTCCCTGTTGACTCGTTAGGCGATTTCGATGGACTGTACTCGCGGTGGACCCCACTGGCAATGGTAACGACACCAAACGACATGCAAGGCGATCTATTATTCCCACGGAATGTCCGTAATGGTCTCAATTGGGACCTCGACGGACAATGCTCGACCAGCGTGGACGTGTTCGCCACACAGGTGGAGCAGAACCACTGGTACATGAGTTACGGACTGCAAGAGGCGTACACAGCGGCGCTCTTCCTGCTCTTCCAGAACGCTGTCGTTCGAGAGGAACAGCAGAGCGTCGACGGATCTCGAACGCTCAACTTCGATGGAAGCATTACGCACGTGACACTGGAAGCACGGATTCCATTTCCGTCCGCTCTGATTTCCATTGTTGGCAGTGTCATCGTACTAGCAGGAGCTCTATGCATCGCCGTCGCTGGCCGACGTAAGGAAGGCACGATCCAGCGAGATCTGGGCGTGGAAGAGATCGCGAAGGTGCTGCTCGTGGATCATCGCTTTCCAAGGCTCTTTTTGGATTGCACACTGGACGACCCAGACGCTCGTGTGCGCCGTCCGCTCCATACTTTCCACATAAGTGCGCTCGTGTTGCACCATGAACCACAGCCTAGCAGTAACAATGATGCAGGTGTATTCATCCAGTACCCACCTCTCACGTGAATCTATTGCCCAGCGATGGGAACTTGGTCATGGTTCCCCTTAGCTTCAGCATGTAACATAAAGCAACACGAACGTAACAGACTCAAGAGATCTACAAGAATCGCTCCGTTGTCTAGGAAAACCACAGATGAAGTGGCGTTAACAACAAGGCCAAAGCCATCGCAGTTCATGTCACCTTGTGTGTTGCAAAGGACAACACATAACGCCATGTTGGTCGATGCGATTACGCGCGCAGTTGACAAAGACAACGACACGACGCCATTCGGTGGCGCGTCAAGTGGGCAAATCTCCACCGGCATGCCGTGCTTACGCAGCGTCACTCACAGGCTCGGCGTCCATGCTTGGAGTCGATGGTATGCTTTGGTGGCACCGTCTGGCGCTTTGAGTCAATCGAGTTGCACCTTTCAGCCACAGGCAGAGGCGACGCTAAAGGTATCGACAATGTATAACGAAGATATTCGAACGCTTGGGGCTCCGCCCGTCAGAGTGTCGAACTTCCATCTCACTAAGGCACATCAAGTTGACTTGGCAATTTGGCAGTCCACCCTCATTCAGATTCGAACAATTAGAGTGCACTAACCCATTGCATACAGTTTGCAAGTATAACAACTGGCCCGATTTCGTACTTATTCGAATATCTCTCTTTTTCCCGCAGGTCAGGACAGTAGAGAATAGGCCGGCCACAGGTGAGGAGCTACACCACACGCGCTCCTTGCTGCCATGTCCAGCAGCGGCGACGCCATCACGAGCGAGGACTATGGCAACGTGGCGCTTTTGTACGCGAAGCTGGTGGCGCAGGTCTTGTCCACGCTCATGAGCGCCTTCGTGGGCACGCGCCACATTCTGCAAGTCGTGGCGTTAAAGAAGGAGATTCGCGCCAGACGTCAACTACAGACGCCCATGCTAGCGGCAGCCGACCACCGACGACGCTATCCGGGGCGCAATTGCGATTCAGCCCCTCCCACAGTCCTGAATCTCTCGGACGGCATCCCTCTTTCGAGTCAACAGAGCGGCCATACGAGTGGCACACAGTCGAATGCATCCGACGACTACAGACGCAATCGCCAGGCCTCGTTCCTGGTGAGGGAAAGGGAGAACGCGCTCTACGCGCCCATAGGCGGACCAGACCTTACGACCAACGAGAGCGACGACGATCGACCGCGAGTCTCCGTAGCCTCGAGAATCCTCCGCGTCATGTGTATCACAGACTTTATCTTCTCTTTATCGGGTGCCGTCGTGACGGCCGTGGAGCTCTGGGCTCCCGCTGCTGGCAGCAGTTTCCAGCTCACGTTCTGGGCTCAAGCGCCACACTGGTGCTCCCAAGTCGCCAGCTTCTGCTGGGTCGCTACGTTGGCGTTATACATCGCCAAGCACAGGAACCGCGCGAGTTTCGACGTAGCAATCGCCCACGCGATTATCTGGATGGTTGTCGTATTCTATTGGGTTTTGGAGCTCTATTCGAGTTACTACGAGACCAAAGGCTTCGTGAATGCCGCTAAAATCATCTGGAAAGTCATGGCTGTCTGCTGCTTCCTTATTATCACCTTCTGTTGGTTAAATTTCGCGAGACGGTGGAGGAAACAGGAGCGACGCAAAGGCGCTTACGTCGTGTCCAAGCTGGCGTCCTATACTCTGGCGTTTTTCGTGTTCGTGGGGCCCATTGTGGTCACCGACTTGGCTCTAGGACTCCACAGTTCAGGCGAAGTTATGGACACATGTTCGGTGATTCTAGCCATGTGGCCTTTTGTAAATGCAGTCATTTACCTCACCAAACCCACACTGTGTCTCAAGCTCTTCCAGTCCAAGCCAAGTCGAGGTCAACGTGGACAATACGACTCAGCCGACGGACAAGGGAACGGCCTTAACAGACTAGGAAGTCGACGGTTTATGAGTGCCGGGAATGGCTCAGCAGGTACAGCAAATGGAATAACAGGCGGGAATTCAGGCGATACAGGGCAGAAACTACTGATGTCGCCGTCCCATCATGAGCTTAAGGGCTTAGAAATCGGCGATAAGATCGGCGAAGGTGTCGCTGTGGTTTACCTTGGGAAATGGCGTGGAGCTAACGTCGCGGTGAAGATGAAAGCCGTGCTGGCAGCGCTGGAGAGTGCAGCAGATATCGCCGAGTTCCAACACGCCTGTAATGTCGAGATCCAGGCTGAAGCTGAAGTTATGCGAGGCTTGTGCCATCCAAACATCGTGCTGTTCATGGAAGCTGGCTTCTATCGTGGATCGATCTGTATTATTTCAGAGTATTGCGCGCGTGGATCACTGCGTGATGTACTGAAACAACAGACACCGGACGTTAAGAACCTGAATTGGCCGACCAAACTGCGTCTGGCGCTGGGAATCTCGCATGGAATTCAGTATTTGCATAACGCCAACCCGCCAATGATCCACCGAGACTTGAAGTCTCCGAACGTACTGGTGGACGACTCGTGGCACGCCAAGATCGCGGATTTCGGTACACTTCGCTTCTCAGAGATTGTGTCATCGGCAGCACAACTTCAGTCGTCGCAGATTAAACCCAGGAGTTCTGCAAAAGTGCCTGTGGTTGAGATGACAGGACTGGTGGGTACTACGCGCTGGATGGCACCGGAAGTGATGCGAGGCGAACGAATCTATACCAGTAAAGTGGATATCTACAGTCTCGCGCTGATCTTGTGGGAACTAATTGAAGGGAAGCTGCCGTTTGAGAACACGCGATGGAACCACGAGGTCGAGGACTTTGTGCTAAAAGGCGTTCGTCCCAACATCCGTGCGGATTTGTGTCCACTGCGTTGGAAACTACTGATCGTGACGTGCTGGCAAGCCGATCCACGCGAAAGACCCACGATCCAGCAGGTTATTAACAGTCTGCAGCGAATTGGACGCGAGGAAGTGTGGGATCCCACAGGTCCGCGGTTCACAGGAGTTAGTCAGCTGGGTACATCCATGTCTTCTTCGATGTCGCAGTCAATGTCGTCGTCGTATCTCGAGTCTCCGCCTGCTGGACCTATTGGACGTAACTTCAGTCGGCATCCTGCTGCATTGGATGAGAATCATGCAAGTGAATCGGACTCTGATGCGGAGAGCTTTGCAGAGGAGTTCTCGTACGTTCCAACGCTCGATTCCCTGGCATCTCCAGCCATTCTGGGGGCATCGGACGCTAGTTCGAAGAGCTCCAAGAGATCACGTTCGAGGTCGCGTCATGGCTCCATGGAGACGTCTGCTAGCAGTCGATTGAGCTGTGTAAGCACAACTAGCAGCACTGTAAGTATGGGCGTCAACGACAGTGGATACTTTGGTTCAAGCGGCCATGGCATGGAACCAAGCGCGAGTTCTATCAGTGTTGGTACTCTCCATGGCAGTACGAGTTCGTCCATCAGTGGTCGCTCAGTGGGGAGCTCACGGACGCCCAAGATCAAGAAGAAGCGTCCAGAGTGGCGACGTCGTACCGACACGATCCAGGAAACGCAGCCGACGGATCTTCTCAACGCTCCGCCACACACGTTTGTCGAGTCTTCGCCGAATGGAACTCCATTCATCGTCAATATTTAAATATCCGGATCAGGGTGGATGTAAGGTATGAGGCTAGTAGCTCACCGTGTTTTGTTGCTGTTTTACAATGTGGTGCTTTCAGTATTCACCGGTGTTTAACCCCTACGTGTTTTGCTTTTATTTCTTTTTCTTCTTGCCACCTCCTTTCTTGCCTTTCTTCTTGCCTTCAGCTTTACGAGCGCGATTGAGTCGTTGAAAAAGGTCTCCTGGAAGTGACGCGTCCACCATGAAAGACTGAAGCTTCGTGTTCTCCTGGCAAAGTTAAGTTTAAAACAAATACTCTCAGTAGTGACTTAGGACATACCGGTGCAAGAGCTGGTAGTAGGACGTTAGCACCGTCGGGTTCGATCAAGTTGAAGGTGAAATCCACGTGTGCCAGAGCTTTGCTTCGAATTAGAGCGTCGCGGAAGGCCGTGAGCGCCTCGATATTCTGTAAGATATAATGTCAGCGAAGATGTCATAGTAGTGTATGCGCTACGTACATTTCGGATGCCGTTGTCCGACAAGTTTAGTGTGACGAGTCTCTGGGAGCGCGCGAGTCCAAGTGAAAGGTGATGCAGACCTTCGCCTTCAATGTTGTTGCCGTTTAATGATAACACCTCGATTGCGCACATTGGCAAACTTATGAGTTGTGCAAGTTTGATACAGCCATTCGGGCCGACATCGCAGTAATCGAGGTGGAGTTGCTTGTCGACGTGAAGGTAAGAATTCTATCATAAATCCACTAAACACGTTGTTTTTACCTTTAATGCTGAGTTATTGAAGAGCCCGTCGACAAGTACGTTTATGCCTGCATCGCCGATTTCAAGATTGTAGTCGAGGTTGAGAGTTAACACACCGGGTGCTCGTTGTAGTGATAACACGTCGGCCAGCGCCTTGCATCCTTGCTCTCCGATGCCGCAATCCAATAGCTCGAGATACGCTATATTAACGTCCGAAGCAGCTTGCAACAGACTTGCCTGCTATTTGTTAGTGATAGGGTGAGGTGTACATAATCTACGCAGACGTACAATTGCAGCGGCACCTTCGTTCCCGATCTCTTGCTTCCAGATACGAATGTATCGGAGCTGAGTGTATGGTCCATTGCTGAACCCTGGACCAACGCCGTGAACATGATACCGTCAAGGAAAAGCTCACTCAGAAATACGATACAAACATCGACCACATGGTACTAGCTAGGTGTAGTGGAAAGGATATCATAATTGCCAGTATTAATGCACGAACGCCGCCTGGACCAAGCGTACCCACGTTTTCGCCTTCAAGAATGAGCTGTAACAAGTAAAAATTACCAGATTATCTACCGGAATTTAGCAATTCATTGGCACTCACGTTCACAAGATCTCCATCTTCCTCCTTGCCGCGGAAAATCTCGTTCACGTGTGGGTTCACCAGAACGCCAATAGCTCTACACACGTCAGTTAGCAACGTTTGGCCATTCCACATCACCAATTCAGAAATATTGGTAGCCTCTCACTTGCAGGCTTTGCCGTAGTTGGCCGCAACAATCTGCCGCGTCACGAGATTCTCGTCCACGACTGCCGTCTTTGGTTTGGGCTTGGCCTTCTTGCTCATTTTGCAACGATCAAGTGCACATGAAGCGACGCCAACGACAGTGTAAAAGTAGCCATGCCCAACGTCAAGCAAAGATGTTACTTGACTAGTTACGTGACTTGCGACTATCGATTTCCATTACGGCTACCCAGATTTAAGGCCCATCAACCCGCAAAACAACCACTATCCATTTTCACAGGTCAATCTATCTTTCTTCAATCCAACCTACATAACATCATCTTGCGCTATTACACAGTCTATAGTTCTACCGCAGGATATCTTGTTTTTACCCTTGTTGAAGCTCATTGTTCGATAAACCTGGTACCCGAGTCGTCACCTCCGTCCTCATGGGGTCTCCTGACGGCTGGACACCCGAGACTCCGGTCATCATCGCCGCTAACCGCCTACCCGTCCGCCTCTCCAGGACGTCCGACGGCCAGTGGCGCGTCGAATGGGCCGGAGACCGCATGATCGAGTCGCAGAATACTCTATCTCACTACGAGATCTCGGAGCGCGCCACCATCAAGTTCGTAGGCCGCGTAGTCGACGTGGACGTGCCATTCGAAGAGCGTCAACAGGTCGAAATATTACTACGCGAAATCAACTGCTTTCCGGTGTTTCTCGAGCCTCAGGAAGCCAAATTGTACTACGAAGACTACTGCAAACAAACACTCTGGCCAACATTCCACAACGTCGTGGACGTCTACAGTCCCGTGGACGTGGTACTAGATGTCCAAGCCCAGCAACACTTAGCACCCAGCGCCCAATTCTGGAATCCTAATTGGCAGAAAGTGGCGTGGCAAGCGTATGCCAATGTGAACCAATTGTTCGCACACAAAATTTGTGAACTCTACGAACAGGGCGACGTCGTGTGGGTACAGGATTACCACTTGCTGTTGACACCGAGCTATATTGTACGGAAACTGAGAGCTGCCAATGTGGGACTGTTCCTACACGTGCCTTTCCCGTCCTCTGAGGTGTTCAGGACGCTGTCGATGAGGAAGGAACTGCTGCGAGGCATGCTAAATGCCGACCATATTGGCTTCCACTTGTTCGAGTATGCAAGGCACTTCATGTCGGCCTGTCGACGGATCTTGGGGCTGAGTTACGAGCCCATCTTGAGAGGACAATTGGGTATCGACTATGGAGGACGTCGAGTGGCTGTCACCTGCAGTCACATGGCTATTGATGTACAGAGGATCGAGGAGACTTTGGTCAGTGCTGATGTACGGGATATGGTGGTGAATTTACGTCAGAAATACCGGGACAAGAAGATTTTCGCTGGCTGTGATACGATCGAGAGACTCAAAGGTATCCCATCCAAGATGCTGGCGTTTGACGGGTTTCTTTCGAGATGTCCGGACTTTATCGGGAAGGCTGTACTGGTGCAGAAAGGAATTCACAGACGAGGTCGAGTGACGGATTATGTGCAGAGCAAGAAGGAGATTGAGCAGGCCGTGCAGACGATTAATAACAAGTATCGAGACGTGGCGAAGGGGAATGTGGTCGACTATGAAGAAGTGGATGAGTTCCCATACAAAAAGCGTGTGGCTCTGTGGCGTGTTGCTGATGTGCAGATCACTACAGTACTACGAGACGGACTCAACACAACGCCGTTCGAGTATATTGCCACTCACAAGTATGATGATAGAGTATGTCTAGCCATTGTTTGTTGGCTGACCTGTGTGTTGTGTCCCGTTGTGTAGAACTTCACCTGGTGTGTTGATCTTAAGCGAGTTTTCTGGAAGTAGTCGCCTGTTAAGCGGCGCGTTGACTGTGAACCCCTGGGAGCTGGATCAAGTCATCGACGCGCTCCGAGATGCTGTGTACATGCCCACGAACGAGCGAGAGCATCGACGTAATTGCGACTTCCAGTTCGTGGCAGCAAACCCTCCGCGTCGATGGGCCAAGTGCGTTCTGACGGACATTGTGAACGCTCGGAAGAAAGAAGAGGCGTTCGTGTACATGGGCACGGGATTTGGTCTGGATTTCCGCTTGATGGAAGTCAGCGCTCAATTCCGGGTAAGTTACATAGCTTTTACTCATGAAAATGGACTTTTACTAACTACTAGAACTGTTTTTGAATTAGAAATTGACAGGAGAGGAGCTTGCTCCTGCCTATCGAACGAGTACGAGCCGTGCGATCTTCCTGGACTATTATCGGACATTAGCTCCTGACGTATCAAAACTGATGGGTGTGCGGTGGCCTGACGTGCCTTTGAGCGCGTTATCCACACTTGAACAGTTGTGTAAAGACCCTCGAAACACCGTGTTTATCGTCAGTGGCTGCAACTGCGACCTTCTAACACAGAAGTTCGGTGGAGTACCAGGTTTGGGCCTCGTGGCAGAACACGGATACTTCATCCGACGAGCGGTCCTAGGCAATAACGCTCGCATCGGACGCCCGTGGGAAAGACATGGAGATATTTTGCAGTCAGACGGAGGGCATCAACAATGGCGCGTTAAGGCAGAGAAGATTATCCAGCTTTACGTTGATCGCACGAATGGCTCGACGCTTGAGCTTCGGAGAAGTGCCGTCCTGTTCCGGTATGGCAAGTCCGACTTTGACTTTGGCGCATTGCAGGCAGCAGAGCTGAAGGAGCACCTCGAGGGCGTCTTTGAGGTATGAATAAGGACTAATTAGTTGATTCTAGGCGGAAAAATCTGACGTATGTTTGCATATCAAACAGGGCTGGCCGCTGAATATTATCCAAGGCAAAGATTACATCGAAGTGCGACCGGAAGGAGTTGGCAAGGGCAAACTGATCGGCCACTTGTTGAACAAGATGCGCGTCGATGGGAACCCGGCGAATTTTGTTCTGTGCATTGGAGATGATGTGGCCGACGAGCTCATGTTCGAGCAACTTAAGACGATGGTCGCTCACGAAGAGCTTCCAAAAGGTGAGTACTATTTGGTAATGAACTCGTCGCAGATTTTTGTAATGATAACATTCATGTTGTAGACAAAGTATTTACATGCACAGTGGGTCAAAAGCCCTCTAAGGCCGAGTTCTTCGTTGACGACTACACTGACGTGATCGCCCTGTTGAAGTCACTTAAAGTGGTCGCTACAAAGGTACTTAGGCGTTAAAACGGATTTTATAGTGCGTTGACTAACGCTTCTGTCTTATGATCAGTCCAACCGGAACTACTCACTGTCGGATATGCAGTCGTTTGTGCGAGACACACGTCCGTTCCTTTCATCATCGTCGCATGGTACCGGTGGAGTTTCCAGGAGTGCGACGTCGGATACCGTGATACGAAAGTCTTCTAGTCGCCACGCACTCTACAATCACTTGTAAGTGGCGTCTAAATTACGGATGTGAATCAACGTGAACTCATTTGTTTCTTATGACGTATAGGACGCCTGTGATCGAGGACCAAATCATATCCGCAGATGGAGGAGTTCGGTCTCCTTCACCGAAACGCCACAAGAACAAGTGGTTGAATCTCCTACAACAAGTAGGCGTCGTTGCCATATTAGTCGGCATTCTTCGATGGCGTAGCGGGGTGAAAAACCCTCATGAAAAGAAGTTGCTGATGTACCTGGTAGCGTCACTTGGCATCGCCTGGTCCATCCAGCGTCTACGATCAAAGCCACTCAAATAACAAGTAAGGACTCTTAACTAAGTGAATTGATGTATCTCCCTGAGTTTAACCTGCAGGACCGGTGCTCTTTTAGACGTTGATGCCATTTTCAGCGCCCCATTTCTTCATGATGCGCACAATGTACTCGACTTGCGGGTTATTATTCGCTTTGAGGATACTGAGCACTTCCTCGAGTTCCACTCGTGTCGCTTTCCCCGCCACTGCACGCTGGAAAACACCCACACAAGCGCCACGCTTGCCTTCCCAGTACTCCGGATCCGGGTCAAGTCGTTCTAGAATATCAAATGCCTTCGCAGCGTAGAGGAATTCGCCCATTTTGTAGCAATCATGAGCGATGAGCTGCAGCAAGTTGAAGGAATCGTCCGAGTTGTCGAGCTTTAAGTACAAATCCCAAGCCGCTGACGGATTGTGGTTCAAGATGTAACATCTCGTCAACCAACTCACGTAGCAGTAATCGTGGCGATAGTCTTCTTGCTGCACACGCAGCAGCGTTTCAAGCGCTTCTTGGTGCGATCCAGTGTTACACAACGAGATTCCGAAGTTCCAGTTGAAATCATCTTCGTTGTAGAGATATTGTTTGATGGAGTTGAGGTAGATGTTGACGTCTTCGAACTGTTTGAGTAGGTAGAAGCACGACGCCATACACTGGCGTCCAGGGATGGTATCACACTCAGTAGGGGAGGACCCAACGAGCTGGAAATACTGCTGTGCTGTCTTGATATGCTGCCGAGATGACGTTGACTGGCCCAATGTAGCGTGAACTACACCTTTGAGAATATATTCCTGCGGTGTAGATGGCTCCACGTCTTTAATAAGGTCATATGCCTCCTGTAGCTTGTCGTGTTTGAGGTAGTACACTACCAGATTGAGTCGAGCTTCAGGTAGAGCGTCCACAAACTGAGGGAGCACTCTCAACGCGTGCTGTCCGTCCTCAAACACTACCATGTTATGGCTCACTAGATCGTTCTGTTCAATGTTGTAGCCACGATCAGTGAGTGTCTTGATCTCATCTTTGGCTGCAGCTCCGTTGTAGAGCTTGAACTGGTTGCAAGCCTTGACGTTCACAGCCACGACACTGTCGGGAAAGGCTTGGAGATAAGCCTGCATGATCTCGAGCGACACGTCGTAGTAGTCGAGTTTGTAGTAACACATGGCTACATACACATTGAGAGCGATATCGTCTCGGTTCTCGAGCAGAAGGCGCTTGTAGATGTCTGTGGCTTCCTGGAAATGGTTCCGGAAGTAATGGATCGCTGCTAGAGACAGCTGATCCTCCTTAGAGTCTGTAAGTTGTTGGTGATACACTAATAATTTATCCTCATCGCCTAATTTGTGGGCACAATGGAAGAGCAGGCGGTTCTGAAGTGGACCTGCGGGTCCCTTCTCGGCCTCTTTGGCTGCCTCCTTGTACATTTGCAGGTAGAAGAGACAGCAGGCGCGATAGAGGAAGATCTCAGGCGTGTCGTCTACGTCTCGCAGTTGCTCGTAGGCGTCCAGTGCGCGCTGGTAGTTGCCTAGATGGAAGGACGTGTAGGCGAGCCATAGAAGCGTCTTGCGCTTCTCCTCCGCCTTGGCAGGGCCCGTCACTGCCGCTGCGTCATCGCTCTTGAGATTGAACTCGAGGATGGCCGAGGCGCCCGTGAAGTCCCTCTTGGCTATACATTCCTCTACGGTCGGACCTTTCTTGGTCTTGACGCGCGCGATCTCCTGCGCCTTGGCGCGCTGCGTCTGCTTGGGCTTGGCTACGTACATCTTGATAATGGCTACAGCGTCGCTTCAAGATCGCCGTCTTCAGTCATACCACCAACTCATGTTCACCACATTACATGGTGATGTGAAGAACATGAATTACGTACGATACACTAATTTGTTGTAACCACACAGCGTTTTTCATTCGTTGAGGATCCCAGTTGCCAAGTATGGGTCGACGCGAGGAAGAGGCCGAGTCAGGCCGTCGCCACGGGCGTCACAGAACGTCCCCGAGCCCGACGCGTGGCGAGAACAATGAGGAAGCTATCCGTAATAAGCTGCGCGAGTCTGGATGGAAGAAACGCCGTACAGAGAGTGAGAGCACGGCAGACGCAGAGGCTTCCAAAGACGAGGAGAAGACCAAAAACAGGGCCGAAATGGGATCTCCACGGCCTGCCGACGACCGCCGCTCATCCAGAACATCGCGGAGCACGCGGCGATCGCGCTCTCCGCGGCGTCGCGATCGGGAACACCGTAGTTCGCGCAGAAAATCGTCGGGTAGCAGACGCCGGTCGCCATCTCGTTCCCGTTCGCCAGCGTCGCGCTCCCGCTCGCGCTCGCGGTCCACAGGTCGACGACGCCGACGTCACTCGTCTTCGTCGAGAAAGCGCCGCACGTCGCTCTCGCCGTCTCGCACGCGGGACTCGAAGCGGTCGCGCCGTATGTCCCGGTCCCGGTCCACCTCAGCTACCAAGAAGAAGACGCCAGAGAAGAAGAAAGAGAAGGAAAAGAAGGATGACGATGAAACGGAGACGGAAAATGAAGAGGAAGCAGACACGAACAAGAAGGAAGAGAAGGTAAATGGAGAGAAACAGGAGAAGCCGGAGAAACAGGAGAGGAGCGAGGACCGCCACAGGTCCAGAAAGAGCAGTCGCCGGTCCAGGTCGCCGTCTCCACGCTCTCCGTCGCGGTCGTCAAGACGCAGACGCCACCGACGCAGCTACTCGCGCTCGCGCTCTCCGTCCCGTAGCCGTCGCGCGCGTCGCGGAGGCTCCCGTTCGCGGTCCCCGCGTCGGTCTCGTGGACGTGATCGCGACCGGGACCGTCGCCGTCGTAGACGGAGCTACAGTCGTAGCCGCAGTCCCAGCTACAGCCGCCGCCGCCGTCGTGACCGCTCCAGCTCACGCGACCGGCCGCGCCGGGACACAAAGGAGCCGGCCGAGCCACAACCTGCGACAGATACCGCCGCTCCTTCTGCTTCTACCACGGCGCCGGCCGCTCCAGCCGCAGGCGTGAACCCGACAATTACACAGTTAATGGCTCAGTATCCGACTATGAGTCTACAGGACATTATCGCCAAGATGCAGGCTTCGAACGTGACGATGGCCGCCGCCGTGGCCCAAAAACCGGCGCGTGAGCTGTACGTGGGCAATTTGCCTCCCAACGTGACTGGTCCGCAGCTCCAGGAGTTCCTGAGTACTATCATTCAGCAGGTCGGCCTCACGACTCAACCTGGCAACCCGATTATCAACACGTGGACCTCTACTGACGGCCACTTCGCCTTCTGCGAGATGCGCTCGGTCGAGGAATGTAACTTGGCGTTGCTGTTGAACCAGCTGTCGCTTCTGGGCCAGCCACTGAAGTTTGGTCGACCGCGCAGCTTCATGGGACCTCCTCAGCCGATGCCTCAAGTCTCGGCGCGTACACAGACGGCTCTTACCAACCTGGGCTGCACGCCGAACCCGGCCTGGTTCGCTCAGCCTACTGTACCAAGCACAGAGACTACGACGGAATCTACGCTGGCGGAAGCTACGTTGTCTGCGATCGCGGCGGCCCAGCCTGCCACGGCTGAGGCTGGCTCGGGTCATCGTCTGATCATGTCGAACATTCCAGTTGTGCTGACAGAGGATCAGGTTAAGGAGCTGGTCGAGCCGTTCGGGAAGCTCAAAAGCTTCACGTTGGTTAAGGACACTGCGACTGGTGCATCTTTGGGCAGTGCGTTGTTCGAGTACGAGGACAAGGACGTTGCTGATCAAGCTGTGGAAGGACTGAATGGACTGAGTATTGGTGGGATTCTGCTGTCGGTCCAACGCCAGCCTCCAAATGCAGCGGCACTACCGAGTGCAGCCGTGACTCCTGAGGACCAACCCAGTGCCGTTCTGAAAATGGTAAGGCTTGTGTTTATATTGGTTGAGCTGCGTGTTTGATATTGACTGTGAATTTTGTTTCTATGTAGGCGAACATGGTTTCAATTGATGAGTTAAGAGATGACGAGGAGTATGCTGATCTTGCTGAAGATGTAGAGGAGGAATGCAAGCGCTTTGGAAGCGTAACGGGCATGGAGATCCCGCGTCCTAAGGTTTGTTTAAGGATGGTGCTGAGTAAGAAATTGCAAGCGCTAACGCGGCTGTGTTGTTTGTTAACTTTAGGACGGAGAGGAGGTCCCTGGCTTAGGATGCATCTACGTTCGTTTCGGAAAGGAAGAAGACGCGGTTTCTGCCTTGAAGGTACGTTAAATTTCGTACAACTTCTTCAATTTCACAAGCTAACTTATAAACGCAACATTCAGGCTTTGAACGGACGCAAGTTCGGCGGAAACATCGTGAAGGTGACGTACTTTCCCCTGGACAAGTTCGAGAAGAACGAGCTGTTTTAAAGTGGAGACGAAGGACACCAAGACGCTCGAGGCTTATTTCCTTTTTATCTTGATCTTTCTTTTGCGTGTGCTAAGAGATTGCGAGTTGGGCTACGAACATTGCGACGGACTTGCGGTTGAACTGCAATGAGTATGCTGGAAGGTTTGTACGGTAAACGTCCCCCCAGGACGCAAAGCCCGCGCTAACCGTAACGTGCTGTCGCGATGTGTAGATCGAATCCAATGAACTTGGCCTTCTATGTTGTGTGCTCATGAAATTCCACTTACTGGGAGTCATGCCTAATGTGTGTTTTGTGTTCGTACTGAATGCCTACTGTACTTGTAGAGAGCTTGCAACTAAAGAAACGAACAACAAACAGGGAACGGACTACACACACCACGATGAGCTCAAATGCAGAAGACGAATACGGGAATGACCTGCCGAGACTCTTTCCGTCGTAGTTGTAGCTGGCCTAGGACAAAGACCTTGCATCCAGACAACTTGATCGAGCGAGGACGAGTACGGGATTGGCATTGTGTCCGCGAAATCCAGTCAGGTATGTGGTTATTGTTCTGTGCGAGAAGCTGGATAGACCGAAGCTGTAAGATGGCTCAATAAACCAGCTCGCCGCTGGCTCGAGCGTTGTGAAACTCATTTTTTTTTCATGGTGTTTTCGTGCTAACTATCTTGCTGACCTGGTGGGTGCGAGACAACCCGTTTGGAGATGCGGTGGTAGTAACGATACTCTTCTTGTGCGTAGTCGTAGAAGCTCTCCCAGAGACTCACTCCGTGTTCATCGAAATCTTTTTCGCGGTACAGAAGATGGTGTAGCGGTCCAGCAGGTCGCTCTAAGCCATCGACATCAGCAATGACTGCTGCACTGTCGCGGGGTTGGATACTGGTATTCTCACTCATCATAGTGACGAATGCTAAGGCAACTGCAGGAGATGAAGCAGCAGTAGAGGGAACCACCTCATCGTCCCAGTTACCCGTCGACACTGGTACAAATTGTGAGATTTCCCATAGCATATCTTGATAATTATCGCGAGGAGATAAGTTCACGAAATCGTAGCCCCTCGAAGCATCTTGAAGCATTTCTGAAGGCCAAATCGATGGGAACTCGCCATCTCCATAGTCACGACGTCGTCCATAATAGTCGAATAGCTTACGCTTGTTGTGTTGCCGTCTTTTGCCTCCACCATGGACAACCACATCGCACTGATTTACAAAAATATTAGAAAATTATCAATACCGACGAGAAAGGAGACAACAAACTGACGTGATCACAGAAAAACTCGGAGCATGTAGCGCATTCAAAGCTTGCAGTCTCTGGAGTTTCTAAATAAATATATATATATATATGTATACAGCGTTAAGAAAAATAACAGCAAAAAGTTTTAGTACATTAGATACTAACCACATTGAGCACAAATCGGACGGACTGTGAGAGACAACAGGTCACGTGGCAAACGCCAGCGAATCTCGCCGTTCACTTGGTTCTATAGCATATCAACAGAATACAATGAGTTCATAGATAATAAATTACCCAACACAAATACTTACGAAGAAAAATGGTGCTCCGTATCCTGCTCCATGCTGGTTGTGCGTGTCGACGAGTTGTTTCCAACGAGTACGTTGAGTCTTTCGTACTTCACGAACACAAACATAAGCTTGACGTCGTCTCCAATACGACTGCACTAGTGTCGACGCCCATCGCTTCATCTCTTCAGCTCGTTGCTGCACCTCAAGTAACTCTCGTACAACCTTCCGTGCCCGACGACGCACTAAAAACTCCCTAACAAAACGTTGAATAACCACAGCAGCTTCTGATCGTTCTTGGTTACGAATACGTCGTGCTTCAGCAACAATGATCAACGCAAGACGATCACGTCTAGTACGCCAATGTCTCTGCAGTCTTCGAGCTGCCAGGTCCTGATCATTCCGTTGCTTTGCCAACGCCAACAACCCCGCAGCTTCTCGTCCACGTCGAGCTCGGAAGACCGACTGGAGCTTCGTGGCTGCCATTTCTCGCTCGATAATCGCATTTCGACGCCTCGAAGCCTTACGCAACGCACGTAAACGTCGGAATTGCGCTTGAATTCGTACTGCGCAACGTTGTTGAAGCTCGAAAAAGCGACGTTGTTCCTCTCGTAGATCGAACGCCAGTCGTCGAGCCTTATGGCCACGATACCGACGCTGGATCAACATACTGGCTGAACGTTCACGCCTAGAACGCGCGAGCTTCTGAGCTTGCATTAACTGCAGTTTGTTACGATGAATTCGACGTCGGAAATGACGCTGCACTTTGATCGCTGCTTGGGTATCACGCATGAACTCACGTCTACGTCTCGCTACCAGTTGACGAGCTTCGCGTCCCGCTCGCACTGCTCGATATCGACGTTGAACTACAACAGCAGCTTGTAAAAGTTGTTTCTCGTATATTCCACGCATTTCATCCTGAACACGCCGAGCCTGACGAGTTGCACGGTATCGTCGCTGAATTAACGTCGCGCATTGCTCCAGACGCGAATATTTCATCTTTAAAATTAACGCTTCTCTTCTGGCTTGTCGTCCACGCCAAATACTCTGCAACTTTCTCGCAACAGCATGTTGTAATGCAATTTCCCGTCGTACAAGTGCTTGTCGACGAGCTACGCGAGCTCGAAATAAATTCTGGTAAAATAAACATTAGTACATTGTTTTAAAGAATTTATAAAATAGATTACGCACCTGGATAGTTGCTGCTGCCGCCCAGGACGTACAGAATTCAGCGACATATCGTCGATCTTTTGCTCTTGGAGCAGGAAAAATACCCATCTGCGCTGCAGGAGGTAGCCGTATTTCGCCAAATTGCCACGATGAACTTAAACTTTGTAGCACTCGAGCTGAGATTCGACAACCGTGTACATTAAGAGTGAGTAGTTGAGGACAAGCGAATGCCAGACGTGCAATTGGGTCTTGAGTGATAAGAGAGCACTCGGCAAGTACTAAATGTATCAGTTTTGGCCGTTGAAAGGCATCACAAAGTGCGTTAAGTCCGGCGTCAGAAATTAAACGACATCCCGTGAGATCCAGCAGCTCCAGTTGATCCGCACGTGCACTAGCGAGATAGCGGAGTCCAATATCTCCGACTCGATCGCACCCAGCAAGAATGAGTTGAGTTATTGAGCTGCCATACTTGGCTATAGCTCGAAGCATACGATCATCGCATCGACGCACACCGGAGAGATCAAGTTTTGTCAATTTTTGACAACCCTTAAGTACTGCAGTCACCGCCGGAAGTGTGATGTCATAACAAGCCTGTAGACTCAGTTTCCTCAACTCGCAACAACTCGTTCCAATTGCCACTAACGCGCGTTCTTGGAGCTGGAAGCAGCCACTCAAATTGACATCCCGAAGCTCGCGACATTTACTGGCAATTGCACGAAGACCTTCAAGTCCAAAATCTCGGTTACTACCATCGGATACAAGATACAAATTCGCTGTATGGAGCAGCTCAAGTTTCCTGCAGCCAGCTGCTATGAGCCGTAAGCCAACGTCAGAAATGCCCTTAACGCCGTTTATCTGTAAAGACTTTAACTCGGGGCAACTAGCCCCTAACGCTGCACAAGTGGCATCTGTAAGACCTATTGCTCCCGTAAGATCCAGTCGTGTGAGTTGTGGGCAGCAAGATACCATCCACTGCACCCCAGCGTCTGTAAGAGCACGGCTTCCTGATAACAAGACAACTCGTAGATTTGGACAACCTCCCAACGCCGAACACGACGAGTCTGTGAGGTGTTCTACGCCTCGAATACCAATAGGCCGATCAAGCACTATGTACTCGAGATGAGGACTACTCCGAGCGATTCGTACAACCGCTCGATCAGAAATATTCAAACAGCCGCTGAGTTCAACTTTTCGTAATTGTAGACACTGCGTTGCCAATGTTTCGATCAATATGTCACTCACTTGTGGACATCGCGATAGATTCAGATGCGTGAGTCTTGGAAACGCGTAAAAGCATCGACGAAGCACCCAATCTCCCAATTGTGGACAGTCTGCGAGGCTTAGATGTGTAAGTGAAGCTCCACAGCCATCGACAAGAGCTGCTAGCCCAGCACCGCGTACGTTAGAGAGAGCTGACAAGTCTAAACGCTCGAGATGACGGCAATACTCGCTTAATACGCGAAGTGATGCGTCGGTAACTCGCACAGCTCCGGCGATAGATAATTCTTTCAGCTTTGGAACGGCTAGTGCGATAGCAGCCAAACCAGAATCTGTAATAGCGTCGGCTCCAGTAAGTATCAATGACTCGGTTGTCTGGTTCCGAGCGTCGGAATATGCGATCGACAACTTGTCAGATTCTTCCTTGGTAAATAAAAAGCTTCGTTGGCGTGAACCTAGTAACCCTTGGAGCTTCTGGGCCTTAAGATTTGTACTGGAAATGTGGTGGTTGTGAGCTGCTATGCGACGTAAAGTTTGGTCCGATACGATCACACTCCAACGACGTAAGTCAACGCGAGCACCTTGCAGTAATTGCAACGGAACATCCGATAATGTGGATCCTAACGTGTTCTGCTCTGATCTATGGGGTTGTATTAGCTGTGATAATTGCTCCAGAGCTGGGGACTTTCCGGTCTGACGCTGAGGTTCATGAGAAGATTGACTGTGACATGGAGTCAAGTCTTCCTGGTTTGAGATAATCATTTCAGGTCTTTGTACAGTTTCTGGTCCGTTAGGAGATACCACACGAGACCTCGGTATTTCCTGTAGTTTGACATTACTGCTCGCTCTGAGCTTCCTGGTACGTTGCCGTGCAGCTAATTGCACCGTCTTTTGGTTACTCTCCTGTAAAGTTTCAGGCGTACGGCGTCCACTTTCGCTGCCGGTTAGCCTACAAAAAAACACATTTTTTAGAATTTAGTCGAGAAATACAGGGAATTTACACTACCAGATCTTACGGAGTGAGTTGACGTGATCTACTCTTGTGGTTCTGGTTGGAACGTGAAGCTGTTCGACTTTGGATCGAGCGACGATACTCATCTAGCAGGGTCATAGTCGTGTCAAGCAAAGAGAAGATTTTAGACTGTGTAATAATAGCAAACCCAGCCCATACTTAATTATGACTTAAAGTGATGATTTTTTTAGGGTTCAATGCAAGTACCAGAAGTGTCCACCACTTTTCTAACTGTAGATCTGCACGGAGCTGATTTGGGTCGCGACGGTGGAAACGCTGGAGAAATTTTCGTTGCTTTTGACACACTTTGGTTCAATAATGTAGCTGTCAATTGTCGCTGTCCTTCACTCGTTTTCTGTCTTCGAGTAGAACTCGTAGCACTTACAGGTCTCCGGTGCTTTACACATTTGGACGGTTTGGATACAGCTGTAGACTTCTGACTCAACGGAGCTGCCATCAAAGCAAGCGGAGCTTGCAACACAGCAAGTCGAGCTTGACGCATCATTGCCGCACTAGAGCACCGTACTTGGTCATATTTTCCGTTCTCTTCATCTTTCGTAGAGTTTCTGGCTGTTTGAGGTCTTCGTGCTCGTTTATATTGTGCATCTAAAGCCTCGTCCTGATCAACCAAAGCTTGGAGTTCTAGTAATTTAGCCAGCGCCTCTGTAGCCGGATCAACTGGAGGTTTTCGTCGTCTAGCAGCCGCTGCGCGCTCCAATTGATGGCGTCTAGCACGCTCAAACACTTGTGAACGTCGCTCGGAATCGTCCTTGACAGCATTCTCGTAAAATTCCACTAGCTGTGTGTATTGAATCGGTTGTGTCCTTTCCAATGTCTCGAGATATTGCTGTGAATGACTCGTTAGAACAGTCGAATGCGCTTCTCCTGCCGCTAATTGAGTAACTCGCAGTCCAACTAGCGACGTCACGAGATGAGGGAGAGTATAGATTTGAGGACACGAGTTTAAACCACATTGACCCATTTCGTCACTACCCCAAGCGAATAGTCTTCCATCAGGGCACGATACAAGAGAATGCTGCTTGCCTGCAGCCACCGAAGCGATAGTTAACAGAGATAGTGTACCCACCGCGTCAAAGTACACTACCCGTGTAGGTATAAACCGATCACGACAGTCTCCAAGACCTAATTGACCACTACAATTCCAGCCGAAAGCGTACAGTTCATACGCTCCTGTAACTGCTAGTGTATGAGCGGCACCACAAGCTGCGTAGGTGCATTTAACACTATTAGGGAAGGCCACAGGCGCAAACCACGACGAATACTCGTCGTTTAGACCGTCCGATGCTTTATCGTTTGCCATGTGTCGACCCAGACGACCATATTCTCGCTGCCCACAGGTAAGCAGCTGACCACTTTGAAGCAATACAGCAGTGTGTACATCCCCACAGGTGATCTGCACCACGCGACGGCCTTTTAGTGCTAATACTTCCATCGGAGAGATTACCGTTTCGAAAGTTTGTTCGTGAGCGTTAAGACCGTGACCCAACGCACCACTACGACCGATACCCCACGAGAACACGTCGCCATCTTCAGCTAGTGCGAAGCTATGACTGGCACCGCACGACACCTGCACAATACGCTTATGTAGTAGTGACTGAACAATCCTCGGGACATTCGCAGTCTCCTTTGTCTTGTTCCTAGCTTCACAGACTCCACCCCATGTCAGCAAATAGCCTTGTTCACTCGTACCGACAACGTGTTTGTCACCACAGGAGACATCCAGCAGCATTCGACTCAACACGACATCCGTCCCGCCATCCTTAGAATTGGTACTTGTAGATCCTAGAGTTACCATCTCGCCGTCGTGATACAACGCCAGTGTCTTATCTCCATGAGTTGAGAGCTTCACAATAGCGTTCCTATGGTCTAAAGCTCTTGTAGTTGGCTCCTCTCCTCTCCTCTTGGCTCTTGTAGTCATAACCTTGACTACAGTTGCAGCAGTTGAAAGTCTCCGACGCGACTGAGCGGCTGCTTGGTTGGCAGCTTCCACGGCTGCGACGGCTGCGATCGCTCCTGCTGCCATTGGCACGAGGGTGGAGCATCGTGCTACTAACGGTCGAGGTCCCAGTGTACTGCGTTGTAGCTCTATCTCGGTGAATTCATGCAACGTCGGGTGTTTAAGCTTGAGCTGCGAGGAGAATGCGGCGGTTTTACCGGTAGCAAAGAGATGATATCCATCTCGAGGACTTACGACAGCTTGTACCGAACTTGGGAGATGAATCACTCGTCGACCGTGGTAACGAGGGTCCAGACTACTCGTGGTGTGCTCGATAATAGCAGCACTACCCCGTAATTCCTCGAAAACACCACCGTTTACAGCCGCCACTCGAAAATATTGAGGCTCTTGCCAGTTGTCCGGTGTGAATACGTGTAGAGCGGGTAGAACGCGTAGCCCAGTGGGGAGATTTACCGGCGAGACTGTAACAGGTTGTTTTGGAGCGTTTGAACAGCGTAAAGTGACTGAGTAGAACGCGGATATACCGCCTACTGTTACAGACACAGTAGCTGGCAAGAGCACAATGCTCGCCACACCAGGAGGGACACCAGCACGACGCATCAGAAGGCCATAATTCTTGGTAGATGCCGCAGAAGATGGTCGACTGCCATTGCGACTTGGCATGGTACTCAATAAATCAGAGCAACAATAACTAAGTTAAAAGTTCCAGTTTAGATCAACAGTTTTAGCCACGCCAATCTAATTAATCAAGGGTTTCCGCCCACCAGCCACGAACGAATCATCTTGACGCCATGCGCAGTCCACGTCTTCAAAGCCAGCCTTTTCCAGTGTCTTTAACTGTTTAAACAGTGCCAGTTGACCGACGTGGTCTGCAAACACGACGTGTCCTCCGGGACGTAGTGTCCTCCACACTGCTCGAAAGAGCTCTTCGTATTCCTCGTCAACCGACATCGTCTTTTCTTCCTTTGCTTGTGTATAATGCGCTGGCTTCTCCGTGAGTACGTGGAAGGCCAGGCAGGCTACTACTACGTCCACTGGCTCGTCGTAGAGCTCCGTTGTCGCACTGGGTGTCACCACCTTGGTGATGAACTGCGTCTTCTCTTTGACTCCCGTTTGTATGGCTTCAAGTCTCTGACTCGCCATTGCCAGTCTCTGCTCGGACGAGTCCATTAAGATCAACTTGACTGTCGGATAAGCCTCTAGAATGCCTGCAGAGGCTCGTCCGCTGCCTGCGCAAAGGTCTAGCACAGTCTTATCGCCACACGGAGGCAACGCAAGCACCAGCTCAGTCAGCATAGGCTTGGCCAGCGGCATGCGTTTCTCCAATTGTAGATCGTACCAATTTGCGTCGCCCCAGAAGCCTCCACGTCGCTGCAAGTTTTTTGTCCAGCTTGCATCATTGGATGGAGCATTCTTGACGGTCTTTGTGGCCTTGGAGGGACTGGAATTGGAGCTAGACGACGACGGCGGCGACGAGGATACCTCCGCTTTGCGCTTCTTCTGGCTAGATTTCTTGCGCGATTTCGACGTGTCACTGTCGAACGGAGCAAGCTTCATCTGCTTGGTGCCCAGCGGGGTCGACACGGACACGAACTGCGGGCTTGAAGTGGAGATCTCCATAGTTGATACGCTGAAAAGTCGTTGAAATTAAGCAGTTTAAAAGTATTCACAGCTTTCTGTCAAGCAAACTAGTAGTATTTAACTTTTGTCGAGAAAAAGTACTTTTATTCCGTGCGGTGACATCGTTAGAAATGCTTTTTAGAATAAAAAAGTCGTTTCTAAGCGTTTCTCCTGGACATAAGTTGAAGGTACAATGGAATCTTCATGCTTTTCTGATAGTTAGGACGAGCAAACCACTATACGCGTATAGGCTCATCAAGAGTCTTCCGTTGCTGGAGTCGCAGGTTAAGCCTTGTACGCCAGGTATGCCTCCAGCATGCTGGTAGTGGCGCTGTTGAAGCCCTTGACGGGGGCATTCTCGGTACGCGAGGCGTTCAGCTGTGCGCGCACCTGCTTAGCAAGCACCTTACCGAGCTCCACACCCCACTGGTCGAAGCTATTGATGCCCCAAATGGCACCCTGCACCACGGTGCGGTGCTCGTACAGAGCCAGAAGCTGACCGGTCGTGTACGCGTCCAGCTTCTTGAAGAGCAGCGAGATAGACGGACGGTTGCCCGGGAATAGCTTGTGGTTCTGGAGCTTCTCAGGCACACCCTCGGCCTTCAGGTCCTCAATCGACTTACCACGGGCAAGAGCGTCCGGCTGCGCGAAGAAGTTGGACATGAGCTCGTCGTGGTTAGAAACGGGTTCGCCAGCAAGCTGCACGGGGTTCTGCGACTCACAAAAGCCCAGAAAATCGCACGGCACCACGCGGCCCTGGTGGATGAGCTGGTAGAACGAGTGCTGGCCGTTCGTGCCAGGCTCACCGAAGTTCACTTCGCCGGCCTGGAACGGCAGGTCCACACCCTCCACGGTCACGCGCTTGCCATTGCTCTCCATGTCTACCTGCTGGATGTGAGCAGCGAAACGCAGCAGCGCCTGCGAGTACGGCAGCAAAGCGCGAGAGCTGTGGCCCAGGAACGACGAGTTCCAGACTCCAAGCAGACCCATGATCACCGGCAGGTTGTTACGCAGCGGGGTCTCGAGCAAATGCTTGTCCATGGCATGAGCACCAGCCAGGAACTTCTCCGTAATATCGAAGCCGTACTGCAGAGCCAAGGGCAGGATACCCACAGCGCTCGTGACGCTATAGCGACCACCCACCCAGTCCCAGAAGCCGAAGATGTTGGCGCGGTCAATGCCGAACTGCTGCACAAGCGGCACGGCCGAACTGGCCGCCACCATGTGCTTAGCCACAGCGTCCGCCTCGCTGGATCCCTTCTTGGTGAGGTCGTCCACCAGCCACTTGCGCAGCGTGCGGGCGTTCAGCATAGTTTCAGCAGTAGTGAAGGTCTTGGACACGACCACCACGAGCGTTTCCTCCGGGTTGAGGCCGCTGGTGGCACGAGCCACATCCACGGGGTCCACATTCGCCAGGAAGCGCAGGTTGCGGCCTTCCGCGGCGGCCTTGGCCACTGGTTCCTGACGCAGCGCCTCGAACACGAACTCGGGGCCGAGATAGCTGCCGCCAATGCCGATAGAAATGACGTTCTTGAGCTGCTTGCCCGTAGCACCCACGAACTTTCCGTCGCGAACGCTGGTGGAAAAGGCGCGGATGGCGTCCAGCACCTCGTGCACATCGGGGACGACGTCGTGACCGTCGACCACGATCTTTTCGGTCTTGGGGGCGCGCAGAGCCATATGCATGACCGCGCGGTCCTCCGTGGCGTTCACGTGTTCACCCGAGGCGATGGCCTGCAGCTTCTTCTTGAGCTCAGCAGTCTCGGCCAGCTCGAACAGCAGGTCCAGCGTCTTGGACGTGGCATTCTGGCGCGAGAAGTCGAGGTAAATGCCCTGCTGCTCCGTGCGCATGGCGGTGTTGCGCGCATCGTCAGCGAGCAGCTCGCGCAGGTGCGTGGACTTGATCTCGGCGGCGTGCTCAGCCAGAGCCTTCCAAGCGGGCGTGTCGTTGATCATGGTGAAGAGTGTTGGTCTGCGAGCTATGCGAGCTAGAGCGCAAATTGTGGAATGAGGGAGGATCTTTATCCAAGCCGGCTGACGTTGTCGATTGCAAAACGTTTGGGAGGTTGTGTATCACTGACGCGGTTGAAGTGGGGAGGGGTGTTGACTAGAAGTTTGTAGGAAATGAAGAGGATTCGGAAGCCGATACTACGGGTGACGTGGGAAATAATAATATTTAATACAGCAGGTTTAAAGCTAGAATCGGAAAATACAGGTCAATTTCTGATTGCGTTTTGTATGCGAACTCCGGTTGCTGTTGACGTTGCTGCAGTACGATTGGCTCGATCACCGGGTGAGATGGCGCATAAACCCCAAGCAGACCGAGAGGGATGACGGGGTTGACGAACCCCGAGATTCGTTGTTATTGCTGGAAGGTCATCATTGCTACTCAACTGTAGTGAAAAAGTTGTGGATGACGACGAGTCGCGGCAATCCGCCCTATGCAAACGCTAACTTCAGACATCTCTGCTGCGGCCTCCGCATGGAGAGTAGCCGCGTCGAGGACGGCGGGTAGCATGCATGCTGTGCAAGGCCGCAAACAGAGTGCTGTGCGTGTAGCTCTCTTGATTTCATCGAGAATGCTACGACGGCTGTGCAGTTAACGTTGCTTCAACTTTCTTGAACATTTTGAAGCCATGGATTGGTCCGCGAAGGGCCACACTTGAATAGGAATGCGAATTACAGTCCTGCGCTGTGTCAATAGAACCATCGCTATCGCAAGTTGCTAGTAGCAACCGAAAGAAGTTCGCTGTCAGCACAAATCTTTGGCGCTGATACCAACTAGCAAAATGGGCGAGCTTGGCACTCGTGACGCAGGGGCAAGAAATCCGTGATGACATCTGAGATGGATACATTCTACGCTCTTTAATTGGCTAAAACCACTGTGTAAATCATTTGATTGGTCAAATTAATTCCGTGTACCACACACAAAGTCTCCGTTACCAAACGGCGCAAGTTGCTCCTATCACCCGCTAATCAAACAGCCACAATTCACTTTGCTGAGACGACAAGTGCCGTTGCTGGCAGAGAGCAAGAAGCATCGAGAAGCTCGTTAGAAGACACCTCACCGGCAAAGGGACACCGTCGGAGAACGTACATACCCGCTGGCCGTCAGAAGCCAATTGGACTGATCTTGCTCAAGCAGATGGCTCCATTCACAACAGACGCCTCCACACGCAGCTCACGACCACCACGTCCTTCGGCACTTCCTGAGCCAGAGCCTGTGTCTTCTGTCTGGGAGCAAGCGGCAGGCCAGCACCACGACGCACCCATGCAATTATCAAAGAAGAAGAAGAGCTACAGCACCAGCAACGTGAAGAGACGCGCCTCGACATCGCCTCGTCGCAAACTGGAAGCCTTCCGTTCTACACAGTTGGTGCTGTGGCGCCGACGCTACTTTGAGGGTATTCTACGCTGGGAGGCAGCACTCAGAATGATATTCGTGGACTTTCCGAAGTTGGCTTTCAGACGCATCGAGGGTGCGCGCACAATCGTCTCATTCTTCTTCGTATACGTGATGCTACAAGCGCTGGCGATCCTCTGGGGTTTCTTATTCAATGTCGGCGCTGTTCTGGGCGAAAATATGAGTACGATCGTGACGATGCCATTAATACAAGCCATCTGCGTGCTCGTGGTGTACGTGTCGGTCATGGGTATTGTGTTGTCTTTCGGACGGGCAACGTGGATCCTCACATGGCAGTCGCTGCAGAACTTCCCGCTTATCCGCCGTATTATTGCGTGTGAGTGCAGCCCACAAGCAGTTATCCTCACGGTTGCCATGCCCATGCTGATTATCCTACCCAGCCTGATAATGGTACCCTCGCACTGTAGCAGCGCGGTGCTGCCAGGGTCATCGTCGCTGGTCCAAGCCGTCTGCGAGGAGTCTTACCTGAAACTATTAACCGACAAGCACCCGGTTTTCCAGCGTGCGTTGCGTATATCGACTGCAATTGCAATTTGCCAGTTTATTCAGCTTTGTCTGGAGATTTTGCCACGATGGCGCTCGGCACTTGCTGGACTCGGCACAGTAAAGACATTTTTCTTAGGAGGGTGGTTGCTGGGAATGAACTTCTTGGGCGGATTGTGGACAGTCGAATGGACTGCGCGTCACTTTGGACTGAAAATCACGCCATTAAGTGACCTCTCGAATTACCAGTGGGAGATCTTTGGTATGACATTGCTCGTGGGATGGATTCTGTGGTTCCTGGCGATCACTTGCTTCACGTTTCCCAATGTTAGCGAGTGCGATTCAAACAAAAAGGCTCTCTGTGGGTTCTTTGAGCGGCTCAAATTCACGTTCGCCGTCGGTCAGGGCATTGTGTTCTTCCGAGCATGTGTGCACCCGCACATGGGTTTTGTCCATGCACAGCTTGAGCTTACTATCATCAACTTGCTCTTGCCGTCGATTTACGTGGTATCGCTCATCTGTCTTCGGATGGTGAGCCTGTTGAGCATGCGCGCGGTGGTTATTGATGGCCCCTTGGCACTAGGCATGTCAGGTATCGTGTTTATTGGCTCCAAGATGACTGAGAAGCCTCACGTCTTCGTTGTAGTGAGTTTGTTCTTTTTCGACCGCTTTTTACGCTCGGAGGCTGCTTCATCGTTGAGTGAGATGGGACAAACTCTCCAGCAAATGCTGCAAGAAACGTCGTCTAACAAGAAACACCCGCTTCTGGGCCATCGTACTGCCAAGAAATTCGTGTACCTTGCGCTCGCTATCCTGCTGCTGTTTGTGGGTGCCATTTCGGGATTCAGTGTTCTATCGGTGCTACAGAAGAGCGCGAAGTGGTTTCCTGACGCCACATCGGTGGAATACGAAGACAACTCAATCCACATTCATCATACGGGGGTTGTGAAGCTGCACCTTGGACTTGCAAACGATACCAATCCCGCTATCACGATTGATGATCCGCTTTATGCGAGCTGCTCGAGTCGCTGGAACGGCCTGAGTTTGATCGATTTGGCGTTCTTCGCAGAGGCTGCCTACTTTAATCCACTGTCTAACGACACTGCCGAGTTTATTTCAACTATTTTTGACAACGAATTAGGAGATATTCACGTTCATTTGCCGGCCTTGAATACCAAGACCGGGTCAAAGCTCGACTTTTTCGAGGCGTACATCCCGAAACTCAATACAAGCGTCATTTCGGTGCGAGGCACGGACATCTGGAGATTCACGGACTTTGTGGAGGATGTCAAGATGTTTTTCGAGCCTGTGGTGTTTTCGGTATTGTCTTCAATCTTCCCGACCATCCGTATTTGGCCTGATGTGACGTTTTCCACTTTGATTGAGCTATACAGTGAGATGACCGGGTTGTTTGGCTTGCAGCATGAATCGTGGTATTATCACGAACTTTTGGACTACGTCACATCTCGAACGGACCGTAAGGTGGTACTCACGGGCCACTCGATGGGTGGTGGTATCGCGCGTCTTGTCGGATCCATTGTCGGGACGACCTCAGTTACCTTTTCTCCGCCTGGATTTGTGCAAAGCTATAGTAAATTGATTCACCACATTGGTGGAACGTCGATGAAAGTTGACCGCACAAGCCTGCACCACCGTAACTTTGCTGTTGTACCCGAGTACGATCCGATTACCATGATTGACGCCCAAGCTGGAATGACGCAAAAAATATCGTGTGATACGCCACATCTTTCGATGCAGTTGTCCTGCCACATGCTCGAAGGAACGATCTGCAACTTAGTGGAGCATTGTGGCTCTCCCAGACGTCGGATTTCATCGTGTCTGTTTAAGCACAACATCGCTGGAGCCACGGAGGACATGCTTCCGAGAGTGCTTGCGACGATATCCAAGCCCGAAATCTACGTTTCTTTTGGCGTGACGGTATCGATCGCGCTCTCCATGTTGCTTCGTCGCCGTCATCGCAAGATGCGTACACCATTATCCTCTCCGTCCAACCGCAGAAAGAAGAACAATATCTCGGGTTTCCCACACAGCTCAAGAGACCTACAGCCGCCTCATCCATCACTGTATGTTCGGCGCAACTCCGTTATTTAGCTTAGATAGATTCATATCACTTCGACATGTTGCCTACAAATAAATCCGGAAGTGTACTCGGAAGGTGTTTGTGTTCTCGAGCACGCTGCTGTCGTTCCTTTGACTTCCGCTTCAACTCAACGTTCCGCTGCACTAGGGTAACATGAACTGTTGCCATCGGATCGTTTTCCTTCTGGTTTGCACCGAGGAAGCCATTGGTAAAGGCTGGAGTATTATTTTGCTCCTGGTGGCGCTGTCTTCGTTCTTCTTTCAGCAATCGTTGCGTTTGAAGACGTTCTCTCTTGACCGCCTTCAGCTCAGCACGAACTCGTTCGGCATGGTTAAGGCGGGTTTCGGTCTCGTTGCTATCACTTTGAAATGTGGGAAGAGGAGGGAGGATGTTTCTTGTTCGTAATTGCTCGGCTAGCTTTCCTTTCGCTCGCAGTTTTGGCCGTTCTGCCGTGCTGGTTCTGCTCGAGCTTTGCGATTCGATGTTCTCGTGCTCCAATTGATTAGGTACTGGTGCTGGTATCATGGATGCACGCTGACTAAGCGCAGGCAAGTCTGTACTGCTTCTTTCGTCCGGTGTGATACCCACCAAGACAAGATCAGGTAATAAAGGGAGTTCGTCACTCTCTCGACGACTATGCTGTCGTTTTGTAATATGTGCATGCAGTGCTCTTAAACGCGTAATTCTTGGAGATCGAATATGCGATTGCTGCTGCTTCTGAAGCCCCAGAACGGTAAACGAGGCATTTAATGTTGGCGGCGCTTGCGGCTCCTGCTTGGGCTCAGTAAGCTGTTGACTTTTACTCTTTTCATGCTTTTGCTGTAGATACAACAACCCGGGCAACAGCGCATAATCACACCCAGGAAACGGGCATACGTACACTTGTGATAGCATTGACCTCGCGAGGCAGCTTTCGTGGAAAACATGCTACGCGCGCCACGAAACACAACCGCATAAGAAACAATAAACGATTGAACGCGGGCAATAGTACATGTACGCACCCCACATAATGTCGAATGGAGTGCCGCTTTAATTCGGAGATTCTGGGCGCAGAGTGAGCACGTTGCCCCAGGTTCACCAAACGTTTTAGCGCTATCAGCACTTACTTTGGACCCAGAAATTACTTTCACGAGATAGTCTTGTATAGGGCGTTTATCTCCATGATCAAGTTGCAGAAGCACATCATAATCGTTCGTAGAGAGCTCTCGAGATTCCAAGTCTCGAATTAAATCTGAACTGATAGCTGTTCGAGGCTGATTTTCACGTAACGCGGGTATCCATGGGTCTGACACATTCTGCTTCATGACAAATGCGTGATTCAAGTGAGCATTTGACTTGAAGCATCGCGCGCACAAGTCCACGTTCTTGCACCGGACGCAGCGATAGCGCTCGCACCGAATTGGTTTTGTCTTGCATTTCCTGCATACTGCACCCTTATGGACGTTCGGGGCTCTGTTTGCTGCGTCTATCGCCTTCCGTAGTGCTGTCAGTGCTTCACCACCCCAATCCTGGCGACACAACGGACAAATGATGTTTTCTTTGGACTGGCGACGACTCTCTCCAAACACCTTCATACACTCAATATGGAAATTGTTGCCACAACTGCAGCAACGAATGAAATGTTAGTAAACAAGCTCTCTCATAAAAGAACCTGCTCGTACCCTTTGCGGCAAAACGTGAGCGGTTTGCTATCATCCATGTCCTCCTGACAAATCGCACACACCTCCCCCGCTACTAACTCGTGTCTGTCTACGTCTACATCCTCAGGTTCACTCGGTGCAGCCGCTTCCTTGCGTTTCTTCATATACGGCTTTGGCGCCGGCCTCGACTTCTCCCTGTATCCTCCTCGGAGCAGCGTCTCTATCTACATCACAAAAGCCACCGATAAATTGTTGATAACAGTAGGTTATCAGCAACTAAGGCCCATTTCACTTTACCTCTGAATCGATAAGTGACTTTTGCCACACGACAGGTGTTGTCGGCGGAACTCGAAGAACTTTGAGCATCACGAACAGGATGTGGATGCAAATGTCGGCCGTACCACAACTGCAGGTCTGCAGCGGCCCGATCAACACTTTATACTTCTTGTCGCAGTTCTGCTCCTGAATCTACAGAGATCAAGCCGTTAGATCGCGCCGTTCAACTACTGAAACAAACTGCCGGCCGGTCTCACCACGTAGGACGTAGGGCCCGTGGTCTGCACCAGGTACATGGTGGTGTTTAGCGTCTGCTCGATGCGCGTCGCCACCTCCTCCGACACCTTTGTTCGATACGGCACCAGTCGGCTCATCATTGGCTTCCCCAGAGTGCGGAATTCAAGGAGTGATGGTCACTTCAACGTCAATTATCCCGCGGGACGACTGAACCCGCGGGTTCTGCCAAATCGGGCCCGCGGGTCACTTTGTGCCAAGTGGCGTCATTTCACAACACGCACCACGTCGGAGGAAGAGGCGACGATGAACGACCCGCTGGAATGGTACTACGAGATCCCCGTGGTGTCGCGGCTGTACCTCACAGGATCTTTCCTTACAACCACGGCCTGTGCACTGGATTTGGTGTCGCCCTTTTCGCTCTATTTCAACTTTAACCTCATCTTCTTCAAGGGACAAGTACGTGTGCTACGCAATTGCGGAACCTAAGAATATTGTGCATTGACACTCACGATACTGTGTATCTATAACCACATGCAACAGGTATGGAGACTGGTGACCAACTTCATGTTCTTCGGCCTATTCAGCCTCGACTTCCTATTCCACATGTACTTCGTGTCCGTAACCCGTGCTGCCAATTGCTAGGCTATTCACAACACCGCGCTGACGTTATTTACATTGTATTTTGCTGTGATCAGCGTTCGCTATTGCAGATTACTAGAGGAGGGATCCTTTCGGGGTCGGACAGCGGACTTTGTGTACATGCTACTGCTGGGAGCAGTCTTTATGATCGTACGCTTACCTGACGCGTTGAAATTTTCGTAGGTGGCAACGATGCTAACAACATACGCTGTGATGTTAACATTTGTAGTTAGTGGCACCGTTCGTGAACATCCACTTTCTTGGCTCGTCGCTGACGTTCATGATGGTGTATCTCTGGGGTCGTCGCAATGAGCACGTCCGGATGAGCTTCCTCGGTCTGTTCCCGTTCACAGCGCCGTACCTGCCATGGGTGCTGTTCTCCTTCTCCATTCTTCTGGGAAACAGCGCGACGACGGATTTGATTGGCATCATTGTTGGACATATCTATTATTTCTTGGAAGGTGAGCAGAAAGTCACAATGGCGTTGGTAAATACGACTAAGAAGCGTCTAACTGTGTGATGATACTATAGACGTGTACCCTACCATTGCTAGCATTCGAGGCTGGAAGACCCAGCGACCGCTTGCGACTCCGCGCTTTATGTACGTTCACCCTTGGTACAAAGTGGCTTTATGGAAGGAGAATCTCACGACTCTGTTTCGCTGTAATGTTTGAGCAGCCGCTATCTGTTTGATCCGCGTCCTGTAGCTGTTGATGCCGAGCAGGTTATTAACGATTTCGGCGGGGCAGATGACAACGATCACCCCCACGCTGAGTAGTAAGGACTAATAAAAACTTGACATGTGTCAGCTGGAAGTTTTCTTATTGTCCGCAGCGCCATGCCTGCTGACGAAATCAAGGATGGGAAAGCAAAGATCGCAATGATAAAGCTGATAATTAGATACCGGTAACAGTTGTGGGCTGTGCCTAGCAGACTGGAGCGATCACTACTGTAGGAAAATGTTTTGCTTCTTTCGCAAAACCAAAAACAATTGCTGCAGAGATCGATGCTTACGTGGCACGGGATAGATATACTGCTCTGTGCAGTCAATGGAGTAAGATGCTACGCTCACCAGGCCTGGCTGACCGCCATCAACGGAATCAGCGAATTCCGAGCTTCCGGCACTTGCAGCATCATCAGCAACGAGTGCCGGTCGTTCTCGTCCCAATCATCCCCTGAGGATTCTCCACGCGGGGTGGAGTTGGCACTAGTATCCGGCGACTTCTTCAGAGCGGGAGCATCGGTGCCAGGCGGGTGGTTATTGGAGACAGCGCGTCTCAGCATGGTCGGCATCCCCATTACAAAGCGCGAGGCAGTGTTCATAGCCGATGTTGCATGCTGAGGCGTCGCAGAATCTTCATTGCTCGTTTCCTCCTCGCTGCTGTTGTTACTGCGCTGGGATTTAGCCTCAGGAGAGTCTAGTGGACAGTCACGCTTTGAGTGCACCTTGTCTTTGGCGGCGGCTCTGATGTGCTTCAGCGACGGGATGCCAAACTTTTTGCCGTTGTTTGGCATTGCATTAGTCTCTGCCTTCTTTACGGACGACTCGGTACTGGACCTTGAGAGCGATGGCACGCAGTCTACTGGAACCGACGGAGCGGCAGCAGCGCTCCTGCTGTTCGCACTGTTGCGCTTCAAAGCAGTCGGGAGCTTAACTGTGGACAAGTTGCTCTTGATCTTCGAAGCTGCAGATGCCGCTGCAGCCGAAGAAGCCGTGGCAGAGCGGCGTAGCATCGGGCTGGAGAACATGCGTCGCTTCGTCTTGGCCATGAGATCCGCTGTCGGACCGGCGTGTTGTGCACTGAGAGTCAAGGCGGTTAGAGCGCTGGGCACTGCTGGAGAGTGGAGCTCTTGTGTGTCGCTTCCTGGAGAGTGAAGCGGGTCTAGGGCCAACGTCGGCCTCTTGTCGCTCGGAGCGGGCATCGTTGGTGTTTGGCTTGGTGCGTGAGCTTACGGTGCTTGCTGTAGCTTTGTATCGACGCTGCCGGTCTCTGCACTTGCCGCTCCTGCTCTTCTTCTCGGCTTTTCCTACGCGCTTGCCACCACAAATCGCACACTGCTGAGGAAGTGAAGGCTCTTTTTGTCAAGTGAAGAGAGAATTCCCTCGTTGTTTTTCGACGCTCGAAGTGAGGAGCCATAGTGAAACCGACTGAATTATTTCCGTAGCGGTTAGGACAGCCGCCGCGCCTTTTCAACGTTGGCCAACAAGCAGCAAATTCAAACGGGTTGGTCCAGCACACTGTGTTTAATGTACCTGTTGACAAACCTCCCGCTGCTTCTGCAGACTGGTCCTGGCAGTGCCTAAATGCAGGCTGCCATCCATACCGTGTGCTGCGGAGCCAACTGCGTGGCAAAAGAAATGTAGGCGGATCCCGGCTCTTATGAACAGCAGCGGAATCGTTTACACATGGCAAAAGTGAAGTTACCATGCGGCAAATCGGTCTCGATTTTCGAGGTGTTGAAGTGACTTGTAGACGAGAAAATATGGCGTCAGGGCGAAAACCGATTTTGTTGGCGAGTCGCCAAATGCCTTCTTGCCAGCAGGAATGCCGGTGCGCCAGGTGACGCGTTCGTTACCGCCGCCTTCAAGCAAAACGCTTGCGATGCTGCGCTGCTTGACCATAAGGGCTTTCGTGTCAAGGTGAATTTTTGAGCGCTGGCAATCAACGCTACTTCGGACTTCCGGTTTGCTGGCGCGTTTGATTACCACCTTAAAACGATCGCTACAGCGCTCTGCATGTTGCCGATCTTTGTCAAAAGTTGAGGAATTCATGCCTGGACGCGTCGTTATCCAGCCGTGGAGTCTCCTCGCTGGAGCTGGGGTAGTCGTCGAAATTGGTTGTGTCGCCCGCACACGCCAAGGTCGGCACGAACGGGGCTGGTACCTGCTTCAGCGGGACGGCGTCCCAGTCTACATTCTCGAACCATGCATGTTGCTTGATGGCGTCGACCTCGCTTAACCTCTTACCTGGATCACTCTGCAGCATATTGCGAAGTAGATCCTTCAAAGTGCTTTGCATGAACCTCGGCCAGTAAATTTTGCCCGACAGGATGCGGGTGTACAATTCAAAGTGCGACTCATTCTTTCGCGACGTAAATGGAGGCGACCCAATCACCATTTCGTACACGACGCATGCGAACGCCCACCAGTCTACTATGCGAGAATAATTACGTGCTTGGTGAGATACTGTGAGTTGCTCCGGTGCCAAGTACTCCGGCGTCCCCACACTGGACGAGGTTCGCTCGTTCGGACTGTGAAGTCGCTTGACGAATCCGAAATCCACGATCTTAAGATGTCCACTAGCGTCTAGCAAAATATTCTCAGGCTTTAGATCGCGATACATGAAGTGGTTCGTATGACACGCTTCAATGAATACGACGAGCTCTGTAGCGTAGAATTTTGCTTCGTCGTTGGATAGACGTCCAACTGCATGGAGTCGATGGAAAAGCTCTCCACCTGGGATATACTCAAGCAGAAAATGCACATGTGAAGACGTGGCCAAGCTCCCGAAGAACAGGACCGAGAAGGGATGTCGAATTGCGGTCATCTGTTCCATCGCGTCTCGCTCGGCTTCAAGTTGCGGGATCATCTTTTTTGCAATCACATCTTTCTTCTTGACTGACTTGAGGACGTAGTAAAGGCTAGAACGCTTGTGCCGAACCAGACGCACCTTTCCAAGCATACCGGTGCCAACAATGTCCAGCAACTCAAAGTAATTTTCCACACTAAAAGGCTTTGGTGGCATGTCTAATTTCGTGCCGATCCAGGATGTGTCGTCATTTACCTTGTCGCCCTGAACCTCCGGAGCCTCCCCATATCTGTAGTTCGAGTTTGACGCGCAATCGACAGATGCAGCGCCGCCCATCTATAATGCACGCCTTGAGATGAGGTTAAACGCATCTACTTCCGAGTGACAGACTGGAAACCGCTCCTTCGACCAAGTCACCTCAAAATACAAATATCCGTTAGACGTCAAACTCCATTCTTTGGTTACCTGAATGGGATACAATAGTCGAAAAACTGGGCTTGGGGATGCAACACAATATTGGAGACGAGTACTTCACTTGTCTAGGAGTCATTTTTCTCTATCGGGAATGGGTGGGCTTCCGTGTTGAAGACGATCTTGTCCAGAGGCAGCATCGAGTCGTCCGAAAACAGTAGGAATAGATACTTGAGCGTCTCGGCGATGAAGAAGCTCTCCATTTCGTTGCGGAAACCAATGTGAATGGGGCCCTTTGCCACGTTGCCAATACTCGCATATCCACCGCGTTCTAACCGACAGTTCTTCTCGAATGCCTTCATGATTTCACGGCCGTATTCACGGTACTTCTCATCCTTCGTGACGCGATACAGCACCATCAGACTCTCCACCGTTTCAGGGCGCAGGAGATTAAATGCGTCGGTTGCACTGACGAGCAAATCCTCTTCGACGTTCTCCTTCATGTTGAAGTACATGATCTCAGGGGCGAGCTTAGCCTCCATCTGAGCGTACATTTGATAGCAGGTCTCCATAAGCTGCTTTGCCAGTGTGAGGTGTTCCTCCGGCATGCCGTTCTGGTATCCAAGCGCCAGCATACCGGGCACAAAACACACCAAATGATCCATCTTAGGCTCAAACTTGCCATATACGAGCTCGCCGATGAAAACGAAGCCGTTGGGTTTTGATTTACCCAAAAGCTTGTCTGTGATGCCATCCACCGCGGTCATGTATTGCGTCTTGAACTTGTCGTCCTTCTTGCCCGACAGAAGCCACTACATCGGGTACAACCGCAGAATAAGTTAAATCATTACCTACCCTGGGGGTTAAACAGGGGATTCGTACCTGTTTCAACAGGTACTCGTAGTAGCTGTCACCGTTTGCACCTAAAGTGATTTTGGACGTTGTAATCTTTCCGCTCTGCTGATTAATCTGAACTGGCAAAAGTCCATTCGTGTATTTGTCCTCCACTTGCTTTGCAAGCTATGCAGTGATAACAGTTCGATTAGTTGTGCTTAAGGCCACCCGACATTTAATCATAACGTACCGAGTCGGAAATACGCTCAACTTGATCATGGTACTTAGGGTATCCAGTAAGGCGAGCTAGATACTTGAACTCCATCTGCAACGTGCCCACCTCTGCTAATGAAGGAGCAGCCCGTGTGTGTTTGGTCTATATATCACAAAGAACGAAATCTATAAGCATCTTTTGCCATCCTTTCCCAATCGGCAACGTAAGCCACGTACCACAATATCAAAATCCTTGGCAGGCACTCCATGTTCATACACCTCAAACGCCGGCGATAGCGCCATTCCCAACTTATTCGCAATGGTAAGTAGATGCACGTGGCCCGACATGTAGTACGACGACAATAGTCCTCCCATCAGGCGAATTGTCGTCTCAAAGAAGCTGATGAATCCACTGAGGAAGATCCTCTGCTCCATATTGTTAGCGACCCATTCACTCGCTCGATCGAACTCGTCGAACATTCCCACAAGATACAGTGTGTCCAGTGCATCTACTAGTGTCAACGCCATATCGTGATCCGGCAGTCCCGTACCCTTGTACGTCTTGACATTCAACGAGTCATGACCATACGCGTACTCCGAATAGCCCTTCCATGCCCATTGTACCATGTCGACCACCTGCTTTTGGTCCTCATTGTGTTTTGATGGATCATAGGGCGCTCGTCGTTGCTGCTCCTCCTCGTACGTCGGGTCGCTGGCCGGCGGCACGAATTCAAATGTGTCCACAGCCGGCACCGGCTCCGGTGTGTCCGCACCGCGCTCGATGCGACGCAGATTGTTCATCCATCCATTGTCGGGTTGGTTGTTAGTATTGCTGCGCTGTGTGTTTACGACGCTGGAGCTCCACATGACCCACTGAGCGACGATTCCAACACAGAGGAGACCCAGGAACAATCGCAGCACCACTGCGGTGGACATTGAGCGAACTGAAGGGGCATTGCGACTGCCGCCTCGACTGTAGCTTTTGGCAGGATACTGTTGTGGTGCCAAGGGGGGCATCGTAGGCTCGCGGGCATTGCTGAGGCGACGGGCACGCGGCTCCATGTTGACGCAGTATGCAATAAGCGGGTTCAATTGACTAGTCACTAAAATGAAGGAAATCAGATGATAATTTTGACCAATGAGGAGGGTCCTAGATTGGTGGGTAAGAAACTGTTAACTTACGTGTATTAGGAAGGATGGAAAGCGGGCAAATGACGAGGAACAACTTGTTTATGCGTGTCAATTGAGAGCATGCTGTGTCTTTCAGAATCGCTGATGGGTGGAGGAAGCTCTGTTATCTTCGATAACTCGGCGGACGCGTGCGCTCCTTGAGAAAACGACGAGTGACCGATCCGGGTCTCGCCATCGGGATCCTGATGCCCCTGCATATCAATGAGTGTGGATGAAACCAGTTTGTGCTGATCAAGAGTGTTTTTTTTTTTTTTATAAAGAATGAACAAACAGGTACTACCTTCAAGCGGGTTACAAGTTTGGAAAAGATGGGTGAAGTATGAGTACATCACGGGGATTTAGTTCAAAGCGTGCAGAGTCTGTCGGTCTGGAAGAGGAGTGGTGGAAGTTCTTTTCTTTCCGCTGGTCCAGTGGACGCGCGGAACGCTTGCCTAGTCTTCCGATCGGGATCCTGACGCCCCATGCGTATTGATGCGACCGGTCAAGAGTGTTTAATAACGAGGATGAAGAAACACAATGTGATCAGTGTTAGCAACAAGAAGATGCAGCGCTCAGGCCGCGTGTTGCGCTGATACTTCTCGGCTCGCTCGAGCTGACCCAGTCCGGATCGCATTCTTTCGACGACCTGATATTATAAAGGCGAGCAGAACAGAGGAGTTAACTCGTTGTACTACAAGAGTCGTGGTGAACGTAGCTACAGTGTTACCTGCTCCATGTTGTAATCGATCCGGTCGATGAGTGTGCCTTGATCGATCACCATCTCGGCCACTTCCTTGAAAATGGTTGCCAGCGTTGCCACCGACTTCGCTATACGTTGGATTTCAATGTCACGAGTCCGTATGTCGTATTCTGTGTGGTCCATTGCCAAGGCGGTGATCTTACTCCCGAATCGGTAGCCCCCACCTGTCACCCCCTTTTCCATTGCATCTACGTCGAAAATTTCGCTTCCGAATTTTTGCACCTGCAGACGCTGAAGATACTCGCGCTGCCTCGTTCGAAACTGCATAGATATTTGCTGCAGTCGACCTGCAATGGCTCGTTGTGTGTTCAAGCGAACGAGACAATCTGCTGGTGATGGACTCGTCTCGCCCCCAACAAAAGCGCTGGTAATTTTTTTGAGTGATCGATCTGCCTTGTGGAACAATGCTGTGATCTCCTCGGTAAGGCAATTGATCTCGTGCTCTTGCTGGACCTCCGAATCGTCAAACCGGATCATTAATCTCCGAGTATGTAGCAGCTGCAAATATTCCACTGCAGCAGCGGCAAAGACCACGACAACACACCAACCACCAATTATTAGTCATCTCCGGGATCAAACCTGCAAACGATCCGTTTCAACTTCCGTACATTTCGCGTGCAGGAGGCGAATGGATTCATCTGCGCTGTCCGCAAATCGTGTCCACTCCGGTTTGTGGACATCACTGTGTTCTCCGGGAAATTCATCTGCGTCCTGAAGCAAAGCCTTCTCCATCGCCTGCGATTTGTTTCTCTGACACCAGCAATGTCATTCTTACATTAGACTGCGGCGATGACCCTGGCAATCATTACGCTACCTGCTTCGAGAGAAACAGCGCGCCCAGCAGTGGCGAGTTGTCCAGCCGTGGTCGCATCTGAAAGCGCAAGTTGCGCTTGCGCAGGTTCGCTCGTCGCCCCAGGAAGCGGCCAGTCAGATCGCGATACGCCATGGTCAGGTCTGAACTATCGAATTGGTGGAAGATCGGCAAACGGATCTTGAAACGTCGCGGGCATCTCGCATTGGTCTAAATTATGCAATTTATCAGCCAATCTATGGTCCGTAAATCCACAAGTTCAACCTCGAAGGTGTCCATTGGCGCGACTCCAAAGACCTTCACTCCGATTCCGCACTCCATGGCGGAAGCTCCTGGTGTCGGCGTGGGCTCAGCGCCGACGCTGCGCTGGAGCAAGTTGGAAGCGGTAGCTAGACGCAACGAGGAGCCCCCGACTCGCCGCTCAGGTCATTCACTGTCCATCGTGGGATCCAGCGGCTACTTGTTCGGCGGCTGTGACTATGCGGAGCCTCCTGGTCCAACCAACGACCTGTTCGCACTTAAGATAAACGCCAACGCTCCGAGCGAATGGGAGCGACTACGCTCGCCCCTGAATGGCGCGTGGCCGCCACCACGATGGAAACACTCGGCCACGGTCGTGGACAACAAGATCTACATCTTCGGCGGCTTTCAAAGCAGCTCCGCGAGGTTCAACGACCTGTGGATCTTTAATCCCATTACACTGGACTGGAGTCAATCTGGAGCGGGCTCTGGAGGTCTCAACAGCAATATTCATCGTGCTAGTGTGGCCAAACCTGTGGCTGCAACACTGCCAGCACCAAGGGGAGCCCATTCAGCGGTAGCTATTCGACGCAATATTTACGTGTTTGGAGGGTACGGAGGAACTGGATATAGCAGAAGAGACTTTGACGACTTGTATATGCTACGTACTGATGATCTGAGCTGGACTAAAGTAACATACAAGGGAAAGCCACCGGACAAACGAGCTGGCCACCAGGCTTGTGCAGTAGATGATCTAATGCTAGTGTGCGGGGGCTGGAATAGTGTGGCACAGTTCAACGACTTGCACATCTTTGACTCGACGGTGAATTCGTGGACTCTGGTGGAAGGCACTCATATGGCAACGACGCTACCGAGATGGAATCACGCTTGTTGTGCTGTGTTAGCTATTCCACACGCGAAAGTTTTCGTGTTTGGTGGTGTTGTTGGAGAATCCAACAACTACAATGCGCAAGGGAGTTATATGAACGATCTGAGTGTGCTTGATACGGGTGAAATGAGCTGGAGCATCCCAGAGATTGAGGGCACCCCACCCTGTGGACGAAGTGACACTACACTAGCCTACGATGATAAGGGCAGTCGCCTGATTGTTTTTGGTGGGTGGGCTAATGCATGGCTCAATGACATTTTCTACCTAGATGTAAGTTGCGTCGTTGGACCCCCGTATGGTATTACAGGCATTTTCCCGGACTTTGGACCGATTACGGGTGGTACGCCTTTGGTCATAGAAGGCATTGATTTTGTCAATAAGGCGGTGACCATCAGATTCTCGTGTCGAAAGGGGGCAGTGGATGTTCCAGGTGAATATATCAACGACCACACGTTAAATGTTGAAACACCTGACTTCACCGCGTATCCGGCTGGAGATGTTCAGGTCCGCGTGGCACTACAGGGTGATTCGTTCACGACGACTTTTCAAACGTATAACTATTTTTCTGTTACTCATGCGCCTCTGTGTTTTGCGTATGGCCCTGGTGTACTATCTGGAGGAGCAAGTGGAGAACCTACTTGTTTCATTGTTCAGGCAAGAGATGCTCAGCATAACTTGCGGACGCGTGGTGGGGACGAATTCATTGTCGAAATCTCTGCAGATGAGTCAGGTCCAATGTTCTTGCCGAGCTTGCAAATCCAAGACCTGATTAACGGCAAATACTTAGTTAGTTACACCGTTCCGAGCCCTGGGGAATACCAAGTCAAAATCGAGTTCCAAGGCACTTTTGGTGGCAACGCAGGACTGATCCGTGGATCACCATACACGGCTACGTTCGATGATATTGTCACCCGTGAGATGAATTTAATGACAGGAAAACTCGTGCTGGATCAAGTGTTCCATGATTTACAAGGACTCCAGCAGTCGACGCGAGAGTGCAATATCGGTCTGGAACAACCTTTGTCAGATCCTACCTGGACGCCCGATCAAGTCACAGCTGCGTTGATTCAACTAAAAGAACATGTCTTCATGGTCGAGAAGCGCGGGGAAGCGATATCTTTATCGATTGAAGAACTCCGAGCAGAGATCGCTTTTCTTAAGGACGCAGGAATTGTTGTAACAAAGGAGCAAGACATACTGATGGCGATTGAAAATGCTTGGGGGGAGGTTCTGAAGAAGGTCCCAGCTGCAAGTAATCGCATCGCACCATTAATAACGACACAAAGTGTAAAGTTCCGCGACGAGGTTGCTAATTACATGGAAGAGTTGCAAGCAAAAGAAGCACAGATCAAGACAAAGAGTTTCTGGAGTTATTCTACTGGCGTCAATGCTTCCATTACGTTAATCAAAGAAGAGCAGATAAATGCAGAAAAGGATGAAGTCGTATTGAAGCAGAAAAAGCATATTGCAGAGATACTGGAGTGCGAAGAGTTGATGGATCCTTGTGCTTCCATTTTGTCGTCTATCCAGCGGACACTTGGACATTGTCATCAAATGTGGGAATCCATTTCAGAGGTAACAAGAAAAATTGATTTATCGAGAGAAATTCCGTGGAGCATGATCGATGGGATTGTATTGGAGGAAGAAGCCAAGGCATTTCTATCGCTGGTGAAAGCTACTCATAAGGACATCCGGGATTGTGACGCTTTCAAAAAGTTTGAGCGACTTGTTAAAGACTTCCTGAGCACATGTCCACTGTTTCAAGCTTTACGTCATCCCTCAATGCGAAGACGCCACTGGCAGGATCTCATTGCAGTCACGGGGAAGACTTTCGAGTGCCCAGACGACAACCCATCTCTTAAATTTACAGACATTCTGGCATTGAACTTGCATGAATTTCAGCGTGACGTGGAAGAAATCACAGACCGGGCGCAGAAGGAGGCCAAGCAAGAGTCCGTTCTGCAAGAACTTGAAAACCGCTGGTCGAATATCTGCCTGACAATGACACCGTATAAAGACACGACAGTACCGTTACTTCACATGGCGGAAGATGACGTAGAGATGCTGGAGTCTGACCAGTTGCTTGTGCAAGGCATGGCGTCAGGACGGAATAGTTTCTTTCAAGAGCAGACACAACAGTGGCGATCGAAGCTCATGCTCGTTTCCGAAATTGTCGGAGCGCTGCTGGATATTCAACGATCATGGTCGTATCTGGAGCCACTCTTCATGCAATCGGAAGAGGTTAAGCGGGAGCTCCCTGACGAAGCCACAAGGTTCGAAAAAGTGGACGAGCTCGTTCGGCAAACGCTGGAGCAGATGTGGGATCAAGAGCCACCGGGAAATGTGTTGCTAGCCTGTCAGCTCCCTGGCTTGCTTGAATTGCTGAATGACCTACGTGCGCGGTTGGAAAAATGTCAACAAGCGCTGAAAGAGTATCTGGACTCTAAACGTCGCATGTTTCCGCGCTTTTACTTCATCTCCGAAGCTGACTTACTTGATATCTTATCGAACGGTAGCAACCCGCAGAAGATAATGATTCACCTTGAGAAGGTATTCCTGGCTACACATACACTTCTATTGGAGAAAGAACGGAATGGCTCAATGCTCGCTACTCACTTCATCTCCAATGACGCCGCAAAAGAGACAATCTCGTTCGAAAACAAGGTCCATCTGGAAGGCAAGGTGGAGGTGTACATGCAGACGATACTGGAGTCTATGCAACTCACGTTGAAGGGACATGTGACTCGATCAATAGCTCGATTTCCAGAGCAAAACCGATTAGAGTGGTTATTGCAAAAGGTTCTACCAGCTACAGAAGGAGCAACAAACAAGGATAACATGGATGCGGCGCAAATTGCTTTGCTTGTGGCTGGAATTGAATACGCCAGAAGTGTTGAGAGCACTTTTGAGCTATTATCAAAAGGTCACGCGACCGCCATGAAAGAGCTTCTAGACAAAATCGTGATTCAGCTTACCGATCTGATCAAGTTAACACAAACGAACTTGCCCAAGGGAGATCGCCAACGAGCAATGTGCATGATCACCATGGACGCACACTCACGAGATATTGTACAGAAGCTCCTTTACGAAGAGATCACCACGCCAAGTTCGTTTATTTGGCAGTCACAGCTAAAACAAAGACGGTCGGATCATCAAAATCACACGTACCTAGAGATCTGCGACGCCACTTTCGATTACGGATTTGAGTACTTGGGCAATGGCCCAAGGCTCGTGATTACTCCTCTGACCGACCGAATTTATGTTACGGCCACTCAAGCTCTTCATATTCAAATGGGCTGTGCACCTGCCGGGCCTGCTGGAACAGGCAAAACTGAAACGACGAAAGATCTGGCAAATATGGTGGGCAAAATATGCTACGTATTCAATTGCTCACCAGAAATGGACTATAAGAATTTGGGCAACATTTTTAAAGGATTGGCGAGTGCAGGAGCATGGGGCTGCTTTGATGAATTCAATCGACTTGCGCCAGAAGTTTTGTCGGTTTGTTCGGTCCAATTTAAGGCAGTTTGCGATGGCATTCGCAGTGAAAGCGATCGTGTTGTGGTGGAGGGGGACTCTGTCAAACTGGATCCCACCTGTGGTACCTTCATTACGATGAACCCTGGCTACCTCGGACGATCGGAACTGCCTGAAGGCTTGAAAGCACTGTTTCGACCCATTACAGTTATGGCACCCGACCTTGTACTTATCTGTGAAAATATGCTAATGGCCGAAGGATTCCGAGAAGCCAAGTTGCTAGCTGCTAAGTTTTTCAGTCTGTATTCACTACTTCGCGGACTTCTTTCTAAGCAAGATCACTACGACTGGGGTCTAAGAGCAGTCAAGAGTGTACTTGTTGTTGCAGGGTCGTTCAAACGCGCCGAACCGAAACTATCAGAGCAAGAAATCCTGATGCGTTCACTACGAGATTTCAATCTGCCCAAAATTGTGAAGCAAGATCTCCTTGTTTTTAATGGGTTGCTCAGCGATCTGTTCCCCAACCTGAACCTGCCGCGTAAAATTGACGAGTCGATGGAAAAGTACGTACACGTTGCATGTGAAGATCGCGGACTTTGGCCTCATGAGCAGTTCCGACTCAAAGTGATTCAACTCGAAGAGTTGTTGGCCATCCGCCACTGTGTGTTCATAATGGGTCCGCCGGGAAGCGGAAAGACCGAGTGCTGTGAAACACTTGTTGCTGCTCGAAAAAAGAAAGGAGAGGAGTATGTGACTAAAGTCATTGATCTCAATCCCAAGGCAGTTTCAACTGAAGACCTGTACGGCTATATGGTGCTTGGAACACGGGAGTGGAAAGATGGTCTGCTGTCTAAGATTATGCGTGATGTGGCTAGTGGTTCAGCTACAGACACTCGACCGAAATGGATTGTATTGGATGGAGACCTGGATGCAAATTGGATTGAGTCGATGAATTCTGTCATGGATGACAATAAGATGCTTACACTTGCATCAAATGAGCGCATTCCAGTCAAGCCGAATATGCGACTCCTTTTCGAAATTCGAGATTTGAAATATGCTACTCCAGCAACAGTGTCCCGAGCAGGTATCCTGTATATATCTGATGATGATGGTTTTCAGTGGAGGTCATTCTTGGCGAGCTGGGTAGCGACTAAAGGCACGTCTGTCCAGCAACGTACGGCTTTGGGAGAAGCTATGAACAAATACATTAATCCTATTATCGCGTTTGTCAAGCAATCGTGCAAGACTATCGTACCAATGCAGGAAATAACTCTGGTCCATACGTACCTCTACTTTCTTGACGCAATACTGGACGCTGAAACTCTACGGGATTCCAAGAAAGTCGATATTTTGAGCGGGTTTATCTCGGTCTGGGCATTTGGTGCTGCACTTACGATCACTGATGATGGAACAGACTACCGCAAGTTATTTAGTGAGTGGTGGAGAAGCGAGTTCAAGCACATCAAGTTTCCTGCTCGTGATACTGTATTCGACTATTGGCTTGACCCCACCACACTTTCATTCGATACATGGCGAGCTTCGCCGTACTTTAAGGCTGTTCACTTCGACGGATCTGTGTCCATGTCATCGGTAACGGTGCCTACTCCTGAGACAGCCTCAATCACGAGCTGGATGAGCATTATGGTCCGTGAAGAGCGTCCGTTCATGCTGTGCGGCAACGCAGGCACGGGCAAGACTCAGCTGATTCAAGGTTTGCTCAATAACCTTGATTGCCGGGGAGCTGCTTCCTCATCAACAACATCAACAAAAGGACCAGCTGCTAGCATGAGTGTCAACTTCAACTATTATACAAACGCCTACGCGCTCCAAGCTATACTCGAATCAAAGCTTTCGAAACGAGTAGGCTCGACGTTTGGACCTACGGTTGGTGACCAGTTAATTTACTTCCTCGACGATCTGAACCTTCCTCAAGTCGACCCGTACGGCACTCAAAGTGCTATCGCTTTACTCCGCCAGTATCTGGATTATGGTCACTGGTACGACAGGGCTAAATTCTCGCTCAAGCAGATCGTAAATGTGCAGTTTTTGAGTTGCATGAACCCCAATGCTGGAAGTTTCAGTATCAACCCACGTCTTCAACGACATTTTGTAACATTTGCGCTGCCCCAGCTCAGTGCAGCAAGCCTACAAGTCATTTACACCACTTTTCTCGAAGGTTACGTTGCTGACTTTGTTGAAGATATCCGCAAGATGTCCCAGCCTATTCTGAAAGCTGCACTAAATCTTCACGTCCAGGTGTGCAGTACGTTCCGGAAGACTGCTGCTAACTTTCATTATGAATTCAACATTCGTCATGTGGCAAATGTCTTCCAAGGCTTGCTAATGGCGAAGCCTCCGACGTTTGAAGATCCGCTAAAGTTTGCGCTGCTGTGGATTCACGAATCCGCTCGCGTTTATGGAGACCGACTAGTGTCTACGCAAGACCAAGCTAAATTCACATCTATTGTGCAGCAGCAAGCACGAAAGTGTTTTCCTGCGCTGAACTTCATGCGTTATTTTGCCCCTGTTTCTTCAGGCTCTGAAAATGGCAACGAGTCATCCCTACTTCAGACGGACCCGATACTATTTTGCCATTTCGCGAATGGTTTACGTACAAATGAGTATGATCAAGTTGTGTCTTTCCAGGTTCTGCATGCTACTGTTGAAGAAGCGTTGTCTGAGTACAATGAGCTGAATGGAAAGATGGATCTGGTATTGTTCAAGGATGCATTGGAACATATTGCTCGGATTGTGCGTATAATTTCAAACCCGTCGGGTCATGCACTACTCGTTGGTGTTGGTGGAAGTGGCCGCAAGTCATTGGCACGTTTAAGTGCGTTCATATGTGGATACTCACTAGTTGAGATTACAATTACGCAGGCGTATTCATTGTTGGATTTCAAAACGGATCTTCAGAATATGTTCGTGAAGGCGGGCGTGAAAGGCGACGGTGTTGTTTTCCTATTCGATGACAATCAGATTAAGAACGAGCGAATGCTTGTATATCTGAACGACTTGCTATCAAGCGGTAATATCCCCGATCTGTACAACGCTGACGAACAAACCAATCTAATTCAACAGTTCCAACCAAAGATGATAGCTGCGTTGGCAGCAAGTGCTGCTGCTGACCCTCAAAGCGACTCCAGTGCCGCTATGAACCTTAGTACTGAAGGTTCCGAAAAGGAGCGTGCGTGGCGATGGTTTATTCAAGAAATCAAGCGCAATCTGCACGTTGTTCTCTGCTTTTCTCCAGCAACATCCGACTTCAGGATGCGAGCTCGAAAGTTCCCAGCATTGGTGAATTGCGTGCTGATTGACTGGTTTCAGCCGTGGCCTAAAGAAGCATTGCGCTCAGTTGCTGCGCGCTTTTTATCTTTTAATAACTTTCCGCAGCTGAATCCTCCAGAACATGTTGCGGTAGCTGTACAAAACTTCATGCCGTTTGCTTTCCAGAGCACTAATACGGTAGCGAAAGAGTTCTTAGCTCACGAAAAGCGTCACGTATATTCTACTCCGAAGTCGTATCTCGAATGTCTGATATTGTATCGGCGGTTGCTAGTACAGAAGCATTCAAGTCATCAGAAAGCAATGCAACGTCTTCAAAGTGGTTTAGAAAAGATGGAGTCAACAGGAGAGATTGTAGCAACGATGGAGGAAGAGTTGAAACGAACTTTAGAAGAGGCTGAAAAGAAGAAAGTTATTGTGGAGGAGCTCGCAGCACGACTGCGGAAAGAAAAAGAAGTTGTGGAAAACGAAACAGCTAGAGCAAATGTCGAGCGTGAGAAATGCGCGGTCATTCAGACTGATGTGTCAGTAAAGAAAGCGGATACGGAAGCAGATCTAGCGCAAGCTCAGCCCATGGTTGATGCCGCGATGGCAGCTCTGGACACCCTCAACAAAAAAGATCTGGGAAGCTGCAAGACTATGGCAAAGCCCCCTGCAGGTGTGGGCGACATTTTTGGTGCTGTAGTCGTGCTTTTCGCCGGTGTGAATCCTAGCATTATTATCCAGAAAAATGGCAAAGTAAAAGACAAAGATCGGTCATGGGAAGCCTCGAAGAAGGCACTGTTGGGAAATATTAACGCGTTAGTTGAAGAGTTGAAAGGATTTAAGGAATTGGTGGATAACCAGCAGGTACCTGAAGTTAACTGGAAGGAGATCCGTCCGTTCTTACAGCTCGAGTATTTTAACGTGGAGGCAATCGAAAAGAAAAACTCAGCCGCTGCCGGACTTTGCGCCTGGGTAATCAATATTGTAGCGTATTATGACGCCATTGTGGTGGTGGAGCCCAAGAAACGAGCATTAGAAGAAGCTAATGAGAAGTTACGGGTTGCCAACGAGAGGCTTGAGCTCGTAAACCAAAAGGTAGCTGCGCTGGAAGAAAAACTGTCCATTTTGACTGAGGAGTTCGACAAGATTAATAACGAGGTTTTAGACGCAGTGGCGCAGTTGGAGAGAGGAAAGCTTCGTATGGAACTTGCTCGGCGGCTAGCAAATGCATTGGGAAGTGAAAGTGAGCGGTGGGCCCATGAACTCGAACAGCTTCGCGTAAGTGCTGACATGCTGGTCTGCGACGTGTTGATTGCTGCGAGTTTTGTTTCATATGTTGGTGCCTTCACGAAGCCCTTCAGAGATTTGCTGATCAATGACAAGTGGTTGCCATTCCTGCGTAAATCGTTGACTGACAAACTGTCAAAGGGTGACAAAGATAAGGATAAGGCACCACTTACTGCTATGACTGAAGATGGAAATCCTTTGCAAATACTTGCGACTCAATCAGAAATTGCTGAGTGGAACACCAAAGGCCTTCCGAGCGACCGCGTATCAGTTGAGAATGGCGCTATTTTGCGCAATAGCTCTCGTGCCCCACTACTGATTGATCCACAACTTCAAGGTATATATTGGCTGCGCGAAATGGAGAAGCATGCTCGACGCGCGGCTCCAAGTTCACTGCAGGTTGTGCGTCAAGACCAGCCAAATTTGACCATTCTATTGGAAACTGCAGTGGAACACGGCTACACTGTGATCGTAGAAAATATGGGTGAAAAGCTGGAAGTGTGTTTGTGGCCAGTCATTTCTCGGTCTACTACGGTGCGTGGACACAAGACGCTGTTGAAAATGGGGGACAAGTTGATTGAATTACACCCAGATTTCCGCTTTTATCTACACACGAAATTGTCGAACCCGCACTATCCTCCTGAGTTGCAGGCGGAGACAACGATGATCAATTTTGCTGTGACTCAACAAGGTCTAGAGGATCAACTTTTGTCGCTTGTAGTACGCAAAGAGTGGCCCAAGATCGCTAAAGTGCGTACTGCACTCATTCATCAGCAGAACGAGTTTAAAATACGGATACAGACGCTGGAGGACCGTATTCTGTCGAGTTTAGCGGACGCCGAAGGAGACGTGACGGAAAATGTGCAAGTAATCACAGATCTTGAAACGACTAAAGCTACAGCACAAGAAATTGCGAAGAAAGCCGCCAAGGCTACAGAATATGAGGTTCAGATAAACGAGCTGAGCGCTAAGTACCAATCGGTGGCGAACCGTGGTGCTCTACTGTTCTTTATCATGAATGGGATGCATCGCATGCATTCGTACTATGTGTATTCTCTGAATGCATACGTTGTGATCTTCCAGCGCGGTATCGATCTGGTTCAGCCAGAGAAGGACCCTGGGAGACCGCCATCTACAAGTGGGGGTGGTCTACTAGGCCGCTTGAAGGCTGCTGCAAAGAAAGTTATCGTCTCGCAACGTTTTCAGTGGAATTCGGATTTATTACTGGCAGATCGAGTGGTGGAAAACAATTCAGAGCAGGATCTGGATGTACTTATGAAAGAAACGGATCAGCAAGAAAAGCCCTCCGATGCCCAGGTCGAAGCGCGGTGCATACAGCTCAAGAATTCCATTACCGATGTCGTTTTCAATTACATTCGTCGTGGCCTCTTTGAGAAGGATAAACTGACTCTTGCCACACAATTATGCTTTGCGATTTTGCGGTCAGAAATGAAGATCGAGGCTGTCGATGTACGGCAGCTTGTTACTTGTGGCACTGCAAATGACATGGGGTCAGGAATGGGACTTCTTAGCGAGTGGATGGCCGAGACAACGTGGCTCCGCGTGCGTAAACTTGAGGAAAACATTACTGGATTGCAAAAGCTTACAACATTCATGCGTTCGGATAGTGACGAGTGGAGAGAATGGTGCGACGCGGAGAAGCCAGAGTTGAAGCCCCTTCCAGGACAGTATAAAACATCGATCACTCCTATCCAGTTGCTGCACCTTGTACGCGTATTGCGTCCGGATCGAATGATCTTTGCACTGCGATCGTTTCTCAGTGATACCTTCGGGAAGCAAATGGTACAGCAGCCACCTTTTGACATGGAGGCTGCGTATCAAGAAACAAGCGCTTCAACGCCGATGTTTTTCGTGCTATTCCCTGGTGTGGATCCGACTTCGTGGGTGGAAGCTCTAGGCAAAAAGTTCGAGTTTACGTACGAACGAGGAAATCTTACCAACATTTCAATGGGTCAAGGGCAGGAGGAATATGCCGACAATGTGCTCATGAAATCCTCACGAGAAGGAAGCTGGGTGATCCTTCAGAATATCCACCTTATGCAGTCATGGGTACCGAGGTTGGAGCGCACGCTGGAGGTCTATTCTGTCTCGGCAGACCAGAATTTCCGGTGTTTCCTATCATCCGAGGGGCCAGCATTAGCATCCCTCAGTAATCTGCCGGAGTCGCTACTTCAGAGCTGCATTAAGGTTGCAAACGAAGCTCCGACCGACCTGAAAAGTAACTTGCGTCGTGCATGGGCCAATTTCTCAGTCCAACAACTCGAAGATTGCGCACAGCCGAACGAGTACCAAGGCTGCTTATTCGCGCTTTGTTTCTTCCACGCGCTGGTATTGGGACGACGGAGATTTGGTTGCCAGGGATGGAGTCGTCCGTACAGCTTCAATACTGGAGATCTACTTATCTGCTCGGATGTACTGCGGCGGTACCTTGACACGGCTGCTGCTAGCAGATCCAGGAGCTTGCCCTGGGACGACTTGCGCTACATTTTCGGAGAAATCATGTATGGAGGTCATATCACGGATCATTGGGATCGTATAACCAACAACACTTATTTAAACGAAGTCTTCACCCGAGAAATACTGCAGGGCAAGGAGCTCACTGCTGGCTTCAAGTGCCCCGATCCATTCACTTACAGCTATACCAAGTACGTTGACTACATTGAAACAAAATTGCCGAGCGAATCACCAACAGTGTATGGACTACATCCAAACGCGGAGGTGGGGTATTTGGTGGAGGCAGCTAACGAACTATTTGCAACCATTGCCAAATTCCAGCCATCTACAGGGCCAACCCCCTCTCCTAGTGGTATTGCATCGAAGAATGCAGGAGGATTAGCAAATGAGAACTCCCAAGTATACGCGATTGTCGAAGAACTACTGGAAAAACTGCCACCGGAGATCGACCTCGCCGACTTGCAAGCAAAGGCAGAACCGTTGTTGACAACGGATCAATCCCCATACGTCGTGGTGGCACTACAAGAAGCAGCTCGCATGCACACGCTGCTGCATGAAATCCAGACTAGTTTGATCGAGCTTACAAAAGGAATCCAAGGCACGTTAAACATGACAGAACCCATGGAGGATCTCATGGCTGCTCTGTTAATCAATCAAGTGCCTGGACGAAATGTCTTGCACATGTGTTCCTGGGAACGATACGCATGGTGGTCTCGCAAGTCGTTGTCTCTTTGGTTCGCTGATCTGCTGGATCGTATTCAGTTCTTATCCAACTGGACTAGTGAATTCCGGTTGCCGTATTCGATGTGGATCTCGGGTTTGTTCAATCCAACAGCATTCCTCACTGCTATCAAGCAGTGCTCGGCACGGACACACGGTATTCCACTTGATTCGATGGCTATTGAGACCCATATCACTCCTATTACTGAAGCTGAGGGCGCCGAATCCTATCCTGAAATGGGCACATACATCCACGGTTTGTTCATGGAAGGCGCGCGATGGGAGTTCCCAATGAAAGACGGAGAAAAGACATCACCGTTCTCGTATGACGTTGATTCCATTCCTTGTGGTGGTCATTTGGTGGATCCAATGCCGAAGGAATTATTGCCTGCTACCCCTGTTATCTATGCACGAGCTGTGGTGATCGACAGCAAGTGGGAGGCGACAGCGGTGGGGCATTTCCGACGAAACAAGGACGTGTTTGACTGTCCTGTGTACCAGACAACACTGCGAGGACCGACGTATGTATTCCTTGCTACACTCAACACCATCCACCCGAAGGCGAAGTGGACATTGGCAGGCGTGGCACTTGTCATGCAGCGAGATTCGTAACAACTCATAAGGCAGTAAACTTGACGTCACTTTTTTTTTTTTTTTTTACCAGATACAGGTCTGTGTGCTACATCTTAAGCCTGCTTGGGGTTGAAGAGCTTTGGCATTTGCTGCCAGCATTTCCAGTAGTTCTGGTCGTTGTGGTCGCAGTGCAGCGCATAGTCCGTCAACTTGACCAGGTACGTCGACTCGAACATGAACGCCAGTCCACCATCGAACTTGTGAGGTTTAAGCTCCGCATTGGAAGCAGCGAGGAACGTAGCAGCGTCTGGACCGTGTGGCGTGTCGACGCTGTGAAGAGAAGCACCGCCAGGCGCAAACCCGTCCTCGCCTCCCTTTTTGGCGTCATAGGTGCCGTAGATCATACCCATATACTCGCTCATACAGTTGCGGTGGAAGTATGGCGGACGGAACGTGTGTTCTTGAACCTATAAATGAAAAGTTAGAGAAATAAATGACACTTTAATGATGATAAAACTGAATAACATACCATCCATCTCGGCGGAAAAATAACGAAGTCTGCGACGGCATTGCCTGGCTCCTCCGTTTGGCACGTGAGGACACAGTAGATCGAAGGATCCTGAAAATATTTAAAGTTTGTTAGCAAAATACTTTGGGAATGGGATAATAGTTTGCAATTCTTCTTACCGGGTGGTCGAAGCTCACTGAGTTCATCGTGCAGAATTTGTCCAGATTGTATTTATACGGCACGTAGTTTCCATGCCAAGCCACGACGTTGAACGGAGAGAAGGCCATACGAGCGGAGAACAGTTGGCCACCAAACTGAAAAAAAAAAAAACGATTGTGAGACTCAGTCATTTTTCCACGATGAAATAATGGAAAAGAGCATACTTTGTTGACGACCAAGTATTCGCAGTCGCGATCTTCGTAGGCAGCGCTCGGGTGTTCGAAATCCCGCGGGTTGGCGAGACCATTAGCGCCAATAGGACCAAGATCTGGCAGGACGAAGTGACGGTTGTACACCTCCAGAATGTAACCGCGAGAAGGACCGTCCAGCTCAACCGAGAAGCGAATTCCGCGCTAAAACATAGCGACATTCAAATCTAGATCAGCAAAAGCATCATTTTATTCTACATCATCGCATAATCCGCACCTGAATGACGCAGATCTCGTGCGGTGACACTTTAAGTCGACCAAATTCCGTCGTAATTTTGAGATCGCCAGTCTGAGGAACTGCAGTAACCACAATATTAGCACCAAGCTAAAACAAATCCAAATATCAACAACGCACCGATCAAAAAGTCTCCATCCGAGTTGTAGAAGCACTTGTCGTTCATGGACACATTGGCAGCGTACATGTGGATGGCCATTCCAGCCTTCATTGTCGGATCTCCAGCTCCACCTAAAATAACCAACCATTAGTCAGTCAAACACTTGGTGCGACAGTTGCAATAATAAGCGATCCTTACCAATGGTGCGTAGTCCTTCGATAAAGTCCAATTTCTCCGAGTCTGCAGGGAAGGGCATAGGCTTCCATCGCATCTGCTGCGGCGTGAGCTTCTCCTTGGCAAAATCAGCCTTGACAAACGGGTGATCCACCTCCTGATACTTCTCATGCACCACTGGCGGCAGGATACGGTACAGCCAACTGTAGAGTATTTCCACGTCAGTCTGACACCTCACTAGCCATACAATAATTGCAATCGACAACTCACCTGCGCTGGTTCTTGTGGCGCGGTAGCGTGAACGCAGTGCCCGAGAGCTGCTCTGCGTACAGACCGTATGCGCACTGCACCAAACACCGTTAATATGAATTAATAACTGATAATAATGCTGGAAATGGATGGCGTTGCAACCTTTTGCGGGTTATTCTGTGCCTTGGGGAGCGCGTTCGGCAGCGCCTCGGAGCAGAAATCATTGCCGAAGCCCGGCAGATACGACAGCGAGTCCCACGAGGCTTCAGTCATAGCGGAGTAGCGAGTAGCGAGTGGCGAGAATAAGTGGAATCGTCAAATGAGCTGCTCGTGAGCAGGAGCTTAGGGCTGGTTGAAGCATTTTGGTCCAATACAAACGGCAAGATAAACTTTGGACTTCAACGAGGTTTTGTTTCGACGCATGCCCCGTTTTGACGCAAGGCGTCATATTACAAATTTTAGACGCCGAAGCCATGAGCAGCACAAAGTGTTAAGGCCTGACAGACTCTTGATCCTTTAACCAGCACTCCAGCAGGGAAGGTGGCGATTTCGATGAGTTTGGCGAGGTGCAGCATGACGCGACCGTGCTTTACATGTAGGGAGGGTTCTAAAACTACTAAATCCATTTAGACTCTGTAAGATTTTAGAGGTCTTCGAGATGGACATAAACAGATCCATATGGCTACATTTGAAGTAATACATGTACTACTACTAAAGCGCTGTCACCAGTGATTCGCTAGCTTCGGCTGCGCCTTGTAGTTGAGTATCCTTTCGTCGAGTGTGTATCGCCGATATCGATCCAGATCGCGTTCTTCCACGTGGATTGCACTTCTTGCATCAAAACTAGCATTAACTTTTACTGGAGACGCTTTAGGACTTGGGACTGCCACCTTCCGGGTCATTGCTTTGACCCCAGCGCATAAAATGCAGTTGGCGAGCGAGTGGAGAGCACACTTGGACTGGGTATCGCCCTGATAACTGAGGTTTGCAGAACTCGCTGGTTGGCTGTACGTGTAGGTAGATGCTGCAGTTGACGTCACCGTAGCTTTAGTGATACTACAGACCGTACTGCCCTTCGAGCAGATGAAGCAGCGTAGCAGTTGATGTTTCGCACAGGATCCATCCTGCGATTTCCGGGCCATTTCAGGTGAATTGGACGTCATAGAACTAGTCGTGAACTCCTTGGTTGGTTGTCGGCTGGGGACTTGCGTTGGTCGACAACCGCCACCCACTGAGCACAACATACATCCGGCGAGCTTGTGTTTTAGGCACACGTCAGTCATGGTGCTGATTATTGGTACGCGCACGGGCGGGCTGTACGCGATGCTTCCAGTGCTAGCGTTCTTCACTAATGGAAAGGTCTCTTGTCTCTGAACAGAGCTACTGTAGCCATTTACTGGGCTCGGATTGGCGTGTTTCTTGATGCTTTCTTGATGCTGGGTCAAAATTGTTGGCATCGATTTCGACGCCTGTATTGAAGGTGTCCATTCGGTACAAAAACTTGCTGCAGAGCTCGAATACGTCGAAGAGTTTTTAGTTAAAGCCAAGAATAGCGTGGGTTCATTTGGCTGGTAAAGTACAGGGGATACGCGCAATCCAGAACCTTGCTGTCTGGTTTTACCAATGACAGGTGCTTCGCCCACGCGACTTTCGTCCAAAGCACCCCAGCATGGGTTTTGGTTCATCAGGGGCTTCATATCTGGAGGTGCTGGCTGGGATTCGGCAGGGTCCTCGACTTGATTGGTAGCATCGTGTGCTGAATCACTCTGATCAGACGCACTCTTGTTGCTTTGGGTCTCCTTTACTTGTGGATCTTTGCTGGAGCTCAGAGCGTATCGTTCAAGAACTTGCTTGTACGCTCTACCAGCGGTACCATTGTCACGTCCAGCTCTTGTAAGGTTCTTTCGCGATCGAGACTTTCGCACTGCAGGAATGGATGAACTCTGACGTTTAGATCCTTGAGTTACCGTCACATTTTCAATACTCTTGCTATCATTCGTGTCGATTTGCTGTTCTAAGTCCTTGACTCGACTCTCTAAAGCTCGAATTTTCTTGACATCTTCTTCTCTCCACCTCTGGAAAACCACATTATCTCTCGTCAACTTCGTGATCTCTTTATCCTTCCCTTTAAGTATTTCCTGCAGTGTCTGATGCTCCTTCACTCGAATTTCGTGTCTCCTTCGCTGTTCGCTTTCCAGTCGTTCCCGTAATTTCACAATCTGGATCTTTGCCATCAGCAATTCAGTCGAGCCATCCACCACCTCATTCACTCGAATTGTCTGCATCACGGACCTCGCTCGGTCTGCGAACTGCAGTGTCCGAATTGTCTCGTCACACGCCTGCTGTGTAGCGTTAATCGTCGCTATCAAACATGACAGAGTGTTCCCACCGAAAGAGTCCTGTAACACACGAGTCAACGTCGAATCTCGATACGGGATGTGCTTCCTGCCTGTCTCGGTCAATGCCGCAATGCAGTTCCCCAATGCCGACAAGCTCGTATTGATAGTTTTCAGCTCCTGTGAGTGCGCGTCTTCCATCTGTACGTCCGTATTCCACTTCTCCGAGCCTGCAAGGTCCACCAGGTTCAATCTCGCTCTTCGAACGACTTGTCCTTCTCCATTTAGCGCAGGACACTGCGTCGTGATGTTTACTTGTACGATAGCGTGGCTTCTACTGCTTGAAAGATTCGACTCAGTCTCACGAACGCATCGATTGGTGTGGCCTTGGTGGATAATTTGCATGGCGTTTGAGAACGACGAGATCTTCTCGCTTGATAGTCCTCGAATAATAACACTAGTCGTGCCATCGATCATTGGCTGCTCGCGAAGAAGAAGAGGCTTCTGCCTCATGCGATCAGTGAGGAGATCAAACAGACGGTCGTTGTAGATCTGCAGGAAGCTCAAGTGCAGCTCGACTTGGCAGTTCTTGTGCTTCAAGATCGCCGCCTGGCCCAGCAAATAGCTGAGTGTGCGGGGAACAAGTCCCCACTCCGTGCTGTCTCGAGAAGAATCCAAGTCTCGACCGAATAGAGTGTGCGTCTTGCCTGTGCCGGTTTGTCCATATGCGAACACGGTGGCGTTGTATCCTTCCAGGCACGCTTGTACACTCGGTTCGATAGCTGCAAATACGTCCTCTTGCGTCGCATCACCCATGAACACTCGATCGAACGTGCACTCCGTCACTGTACTGCTGGTTCCTTGAGAAGTTATTGCTTGCACGCATAGACTAACACCCTCCTTCTCACCCGCAGTGACGACGATCTTGTCTTCGGAATTCAATGGGAGCCGGACACGAACTACAACTTGGATTCGCCGGTGCACGCTAGTATCTGCACTCGCGGTGGTCGTGGAACAATGATTCGCTAGCCTATCGGTATCATCCTGCTCAATCGCGGCTTGATGAAGGTCGCTATCCCCTGGCTGGTCATCTTCCTCGTCGCTATGGTCATCTGTCGAGTTGTCTGACGCCTCGTGTTGGTCTAAGGCAGCGTCAGAAAACAAATCCCAATCGTCGCAGTCGTGTACTTCCTCCCTGCTATCGATTGAGCCCGCAGTCGATGGCGCTGGGCTGGCAAACAAGCTCGTTAGTCCGTCAAGGCTGTTGAACTGCGCGGATTCTCTCTCATCTGTTCTCTCGCCTTCGGTCGTTTCGCTCATATCGCCTTCACCTGCTTTGACATCGCTCATGCACTCAAATAAAATAATTCAACTCCAACGTACTCTAAAAATATTATGGCCGTTTGGGTCACTGTGCTGTTATTTACCACACCTTTTGCACACCGGCAGCTCGCACTAATCCTGCTATAAATCAGACAACACGAACGTCAGTACGAACGTAGTGCATAGCTGCATCCTCAATAAAGTACGTACCACCAGTTCAGGGAAATGTTCAGCGACAACGAAGTCGAAGTCATCGACTTCCTTGGGCACCGCAAGGTTCTCCCACACCTTCGTTTGCGTCTCTACCTCATCTTGATTCTCTTCCTCATTCTCCGAGTCCTCTTGGTTAAAGCGTAAAGACTTTCGTCGAGAACTCCGACGTGGAGTGTGATCCCCATTGCTCGAACCAACCGAATCAGCTCGCGTTCGACGGCGCTTCGGACTTCTTTCTGGAGTAACTGGAGTAACTGGAGCTTGTGGAGCCGAGCGCTTAGCAGCACGAGTAGACCGACCTCCACTTGCAGCGCGAGGGCTGTTTCGGACGCGGTTTCGCGAGTTTCGCGGCGGCGTAGGAGCCACCTTTGCACGATGCGGAACGTCTGTCAAAGCCTCCCCTGTCAACTCGTAATACACTTCCTTCATGTGCGGAGTCGGCCGCTTTTTCAAGATCACGTCAATGGATAACTCCACAAGTGGCAGCTTGCAAAGATTCAACAGTCGTTTGTGTTGACGATCTCGTTGACGGGACATTTCCAGCAGCATTCTTCCACGCTCCAGTGAGCGCCGCAGATCTTGCAGTTGGCCTAAAATCTCCTGGGTGATCCACGACTGGCGGTTGACGTCGAAAGCTGCATCGGGTGGCGGGTGCGCCTCACAGTAAAACTTCCAGTCCGTGCGATTCGACCGAGCGCAGTAGAGTTTCTTCTGTGCAGCACAAATCGGGTGGAATCGGCGATGACACTGCGCACAATTGGCAAGCAATCCCTCTTTCTTGTCGCACAGCTCGCATCGCGTCGCCATCCCTTCATTTTTTAAAGTAGGAGTGTACGCACACAGCATGTGCTGTCTCTTGACCGTCTTCGCTTTCTGCCACTTGCTGCAGTACACGTGGATCCATTTGTTCAGCGAAGGGTGAGACGCTACGCCGTTGCTGTCCGGTCCCTTGAGTTGCGATGGAATTTTGTTGCCTGAGTTGGGCTGTCCTTGCATTTGCCGCTGCATACTCTGGTGTGCTAGTAACCACAGTTGCTGGCCTCCTCCAGGTGCTGGACGAATCGCTGTGCTCGCTGTCTTTGAGTCAGGAAGCGTCTTCCCGTTCGATTGGTTCACTAACACTGGAGGGTCGATACACGGCATCAAGTAGTCGGTTGCTTTAGCGCACACGACGCACACTGGCGTCCCATTTCCACCCGTCTGCGTACACCGCTCGCAGATCCAGTTACTTCTAAATATCGTAGCGGAAGATCCGATGTCCGAAATACAGCACTCCGGGTGGATGTATACATTGCAGTACTGGCAACGTATCATAAACTGCCTTCGATGCAGCATATTGACGTCCGTGAGCTCACCAACCAGAGGTGCGCAGTATTCGAAGCACGCAGAGCATACCGTCATGTCAGTCCAATCTGTCGCAGTAGGGTCCATATCGGTCACACTTAACTTGTTCTCAGCAGATAGCACGGCCTGGACAATGGATCCGGACAGCAACGAAGACGCGTCGTCTGTCTGTTTCTTTGCGCCGCTGCTGTAGTTGTCCTTGCTTCTCATTACAAAGTACGAATCGATACGGAATCGCGCGCGTCGACGTCGCTGAGCATGCTGTTCTGACGCAGGATAATGCTTGGGCAAGTGTCTCGAGCAGAACATCTGGAACTTCAAACCTGCTCCGCCACCAGCGTACATGTATCTCTCGTCTCCAAGCGAAATCGTCATGGGCAGACCCTCAAACCAACCGCAAAGTGGATGAAAGGATGTTGAACATTCCGAATGGCAGCACTGAATCGTACGTCCACAAGCGACTCTGCAGTGGACACACAGACTCCCCAACTCAATGGCAGGTACCTCAGGGTCGCTGCTTTTAGGAGTACTATGTTGCACGTTCGATGCCTGATCGATACGTGCATCAATCTCTGCGACTGAGTTCAAGAACCGCACTTGGTTCGTGGTTCCAACCAGACTAATCTCCGAAAGCTCGAACAGGTTACCGATCCAAACTTTCGGACACCACAGCGCACACACTACATGGACCCATTTCCCATCAACGGTACGTTTGAACGCGCCGTCACTCAAAGAACAGAGTTGGCAGAAGACATCTCTGGCCGGATCCAGTCCTTCTCGCGTAGCTCGACAGCGATCGCAGATAAACTCATTGCTAGGCACTTTAGCCATTCCATAACAGCGCTGGTGAACCGCCAGCTCGCATCGATCGCAGAAAATAATCGGATTCGTTTCGGGCGACTGACCATCGAAGCACACGACGCAGGTTCCGTCATCGATCGCGTCATCCTCGTCTTCTGTTGATCCCTCCTGTTCGTCACTTTCGGTTGCTTTCTTGTCATCTTTTTCAGGTTGATCGCCACTCTTGTAGCCGATTAATAAGCTCGAGCACAGTCGTTTCCAGGCTGCAAACTCGCGATAGTACATGTCTGTTGTCTGTGCTTTGAGTTGAAACGCGCTTTCGTTGCCCTCCTCGCCTTTCAGTATCTTGTATAAACTGCGAATACGAATGCGGTTTTGCTCCGTCGTGTTTTTGAGATGCTCCATGAGAAGGTTGATCGCAGGCGTAAATTCATCGGTCAATGGAGAGTCGGCAGGAGCAGATACAATACTAAGAGCTTGCGTATGACTCTCGAGAGTTTTCTCCAGCAGCGCGTTCTCCACTTGATCACAGGAATCGAGAGAAATCAGCAACTTATCACCCTTACCCAAAGGAACTTTCTTCGTCTGCATGTCAAAGCCAGCCAAGGTCGACACAGCGTCATGCTGGAAAGAGATCGCAAATGTCCCGTTATCTGCTGCGTGCTGATTCATAGCTTCGCCATCCCGTGAAACCAGCATTGAGTACTTGCAATCCACTGTGGTGTTCTCTCCATTCTTAAACTGTACATGCATGCTAGCTTCAGCGCCGTCTGGAACATGCATTAAGCCAGTACCAGCGTCCTGATCGACCGGCTTCGTGCACTCGGGGTTATGACGTATCTCAATCATCGGCTTTGCCAGGGGATCGCTCAGACAGCGACAGTGGCTGGCTCGCATAAATAAATCGCATTTGTGAGTGCACTTTTGCAGCACAAGGGACTGCGTTGGGTCCTCTGCATTGCGTTCCAACCGCACCGTGTCTCGACAGTGAATATCCGACGTTTGCAGAACCTTTCGACGCTTGAGAATATCCTCCAGCTTGACACCACACAAACTCTTGCACAGTTGCCCCATTCGTTTCTTCTCCAGCACACTACTATTGTAAAAATGGTTCTCCACCACCTTCCAGAAGTACGTCGAGTCCATGGGCGCTCCACTGTTCTGTCCAGGCCAAGAGGCGAACAAAACGTCCGACATGTCTGCTACCTCCACGTCCTCCTGAATGCCGTTACGCGGGGACATTTTGCGCTTCATGGCGTGCTTACTTTTCGGACAGCTATTCCTCATATGGCCCATCATGAGCGTTTCTCGTATGTGCTCTCCACACTCTGGACATGGGCGCATCGGCGTTTCCTGTCGTTTAAACTTACCGTTGGCCTCTCTGGTGTTCTTACGAGCATTGGGACTGCTCCTGTTCCTCTTTCCTTTCTTCGCTGGCGACTTTTCATTGTCCTTGTACACAATTTCCACAGGTTTCACGCCCAGTCGGTTCAATTCTTGCTTTCTCTTGTTCACATCAGAGCGAGTCATCCATCCCAGTAGACATTGCGTCTCGTGCGCCTCTTTATTGGGCAAAGTGACTTTATTGCCGCAGAATCGGCACTTGGGTTCGGTCGTGGACGGATGTTCGTCCTCGTATTTCTTTACTTCTGGCAGTGCACGCCACGAATTGTCCACCATCTCGTACTTGGTAGTGTCCACGTCGGATAGATGTGTTTTGCAGTGATACACCTGTTGATTTTGAGCATTGTAGCCCGTGAAGACGAGGCTGGAAGGAGAACGGAAGGCGCATACGACGTGGAAGGCCTTGGCGCAGCGGCCACTGACGCACTGGATGCAGCCGCCGCGTACACCGCAGATCCCACAGCGGAGTGTACTGCGGCTTTTATCGTACAGTGAGATCTGTACGGCCTCATCCATGACGCCCGTCAAGCTGTGGTACAGCTCTGGGATCCAATTGATACACAATACGTGGCACCAGACGTCGCTCTGATCTGTTAGCCGCAGCGCGCCGCCTGCGATGGGGCACACGGCACACTGAGGCGTCGGACGTGGTGATGGAGCCGAGGTGACGTGCTCACAGGCCTGACAGAGCCACGAGGACGCGCTGTCGCTATCGATACTCACGCCGTAACATTTGACGTGCACGCGGATGGAGCAGCGCACGCACCGGACGAGAAGCGTCCCTTGGTAGTCATCCAAACTCATGCAGATGCAGCAGGGATCGGGCGGAGACGCATCGGAAGCGCCGATAATGGAAGACATGATGAAGAGATCACTTGCCGACCTGGTAGGTTTCCCCGCGCCAAGTCCACGAGTGACGGTGGGTCGGACTTAAGGATTACTTTTAGAGAAACAAAGATCGATTAAGTACGAATTCGTACTTAATTGAAATAAAATAAAAATATTTCATCCTTTAAACCCAATTATTCTTTTTTAAAATTTAAAATTCCATTACAATTATGGAAAACACGTATTTTTTGGTCCCAAAAAAATCGTTTTTGGGTCGTCGATTTGTTATTTAATGTAATTTTGTAAGCTCACTGTGTTTTCAAAAATCCTATTGTGTACCGGTATCTAAGGTATTGGGCCAGTAACATGTCAAATTTGCAAGTCTTAAATTCATATCAATATACATTTTCACTAAAATGCCAATCCAGCGATAAATTTCTCATGAAAAGTGCTCTTTTTGGATAATTTCATGCACAGAACGCTGTAATCCTTCATGATATGAGGCACAGATGGCTCTGCTTTGAAGACATTTTCATTAAAAAAAAAAAGGGGGGGGGGGGGGGGCTCCGCTTTTATTTATAAGTTGTAAGAAGGCAAATTCATTAAGTCTTACCCATTTCAAATGGATTTGCTAAAATATAAATATACAATAGAAAGCATAATTTTGAAAAAATTGGAGATCTGATGGGCTAAACCTAGAGGCACATGACTTGTCGAGTGCACGTAAATGGTACATTACCTTAACTAGCCGAGCGCCGCCGCTTCGCGGTGGGTTTATGTTAAGCCGCAGATGTCCGTCCTGCCCGCCTCCGCTTCGCTTCGTCGGGTTTTATTTCTCTATACAAAACCCTTTTTAATATTTTAATAACCGTACAGGGGGCCAAATGGTTAAATAAATACTAAAAAATGTCAGGACAGTGCAGCTCTCATCCACGTATGCCGAAGGGGCTGTGGCCAATGGGCAAGCGTGTGCACTCGTCAATCAATACGGAAGGCCGAAACCCCCAGAGCACATCCATCCTGGTGCAGGGGGCCCCACCCAACCCACCAGGATAAGTTTACCCCTCTAACATCGCTTCAGGGCTTCGGGAAGCCCCGCCGTAGCGGGAAGCCACAGGAAACTTGGAAATACATGCAAACTCGTATGAAATAAGCAGCGCACCTTGTCCTTGTTGCCTTTTCCGGCCTCCAGTTCGCGCCAAAAGTGAGAATGTGAGCTTTTCAGCGAATCATAGCCAGCATAACATTTCGACCAATTAAAAAATGTTTCTTATCCATTTCGACCAATCAAAACATTTCATTGAGCTTTATTTTTTTGCTTGCGCTTGTGGGGGCGGCGACGGTGAGTGCGGTGATGACCTCGGCGCTCCGGGGCCGGTCCCATCAGATCCTGCACAGCGTCAGCACTGCGTTGGCGGCGCGCAAGAACGTGGGGGGGGGGGGGACGCGCGCGCGTCGTGCGTTTTCGTTGCGCCGTCAGAAGAGATAATTATTTGGCGAGGCCTCGCAGGAACGGCATCTGCGTGCATCTTCGCGAGCGTTCACGTTCGGGAACGCCACCCACAGCAAGCGGATGCGGCAGCATGCACACCGGGCGCGTGCCGCATCTGACTTCCACGACTGCACGATGCCCGTGCACGTTGGCGCGGCACACCCGACATACACGGGGCGGCACTTGGTCTTGGTCGTCGCTTGACATTGGCAAATTAAACGCAGTGCCGACTAACCATTAAAATAGTGGCGAATTTTGTAATTATCAGTCTATTTCTGCAATTTTGGATAGTGTGACACTTTAAGCCGACGACGCTCCAATCGATGTTTAGGATACGTATTCTGATTGATTCCTTCAATTTGTCACTCTATTCCAGCTTCAGCCAAAACTTTGATGCAAGCGTGATTTTTCTCCCGCTTCACTCGCTCAGTTTGCGTCTCGCGTATGTCTTCACGTTGTGGTCGGACTTAGAGCAGCTGCTACAGTATATTGGAGAGTCTTGGTTGATGTACTCGGAGTGAATTACACTATTTGTGTGCTGAGGCGTCCGAATCGGACGGGTAGGATACAGAGGACATCATGCTACCAGTCGATTGATTGTCGTCGCAGTTCTCCGGGTTTGGAAGTTTTCAAGGGCATGAAGTCGTGCTCGCGCTGGGCCGACAGGTTGCCGGGTGTCTGGCCCGCTGGTAGATACTCGACTAATTCGAGAGTCACTGGGGCCAGTGCAGGCGTTCGTGGAGGTGCCGCTGTGGAGGTATGTCAAGTTGCAACGTTTTTGAACGCGAACAGATTCTGTGCGGTCACCGGTGTCTGCAACAACGCTCTTACAGAGGGTCTGGCCCTCGAAATCGCACGAAACGGTCTCATTGGGTTTCTATGACTTGTCATCATCGAGAGTACCCCGCCCGGGGAGGTTATCGACCAGTATCTCGGTGATATCGAGCTCTCCGGTCCTCCCTGTAAAATGCACGTGCAAACGAGGGCTACCCATGCAGTTGAAGACGTTGACAATGGGACAAAGTTATTGGGGATCGACGCCATTGTTGCAGGAGGGCTGCTGGGGTTGATCAATCACTCATGCAACCCGACTGCGCGTTTCCACAAAGTGCAAACCGGTGGAAATCCGACGGTGGTTGCCGTCTCTGTACGCGAAGTCCAGCTAAGCGAAGAAGTCGCTGTTTCCAATGGAGATTGCCTGTTGTTGCTATACAAGTGGGGATAAGTGGGATGCCAACATCGCTACTTCCAGCACTGGCGAGCTCACCGTCAGCGTCACCCTAACATCGTGCGCTCCAGAGTCCATAATAATGTGGCGCTTGCATGAGTTCATGTATCTTGTTTGCTTTACATGTAGCTCAATTTGCTACGCGGCCAAAAGATTGGATGATGCTGACTGCCAAAACGAAGTTGTTTCTTCATCTACTCATAATGCTAAGTATTATATATTTATTAAGAGCTTGGCATGACGGACATCAACATTAGATTTTTTCTTGCTGCCATTCGATATTCATCTCCTCGGACCGCAGGCATCGGACTACCATGGTCCGTCAAGCTTTGCATGCCTACTATATTTGTGATTGCGACCTTTAACGAAGCCTGTATCACCTGGAGAGCCTTCACTATCAATTTTACTAGCAATTGAAGAACATTTAAACACTGGAGATGTCGAGATAAAGCAATTACATTACCAAAGCTCACTGTTACTATGCTTAAACTACTTGGCCCCTGTTTCACAGCTCGGGCGCAGGAATGCTACCAAAGCGTCAATGCCGATGAGCAGATGCTTTTGTGCCCTGTCGTCGACAATTAATACTATTATCCAATTTGAGCTGGAGCCGTTGGGTCGCAACATCTAGGAAAAAGTGGCCTCTCAGTACAATGTCAAATGCGAAAGGACCTCTCAAGCGCGCGACTATGTGTCACTGCGTCGAAAGTCTAGGACCCTGTAGTCGGAGCCTAAGTCAAGCCGTTACAACGGAGAGATACATATGCACGTAAGGTCCATTGTCCTACCGCAAGAGACCCAGCAAGGTCTGGAGGAGCGCGTTGGTAACCATACCCTGGACGACGGTTTCGATGCCGGTGAGAAGACGAGGTCTAGCGTCGCGACGAGGAAGCGCTGGGGTCAGGCGATACGGGCGAATTCGAGCCGGAGTCCGAGGAGCCTCCTCGAAGTGTTCCAGAGAAGTGAGGTAGAGTACGTTTCTAAAAATGAGAAGATAGAACATTATGGACTGGCACTATTCTGGATTAGGGACACTGTCGCCCTGGATATGGGAATGTTGCAGTAGATACACCGGAGAGAGATGGATTGGGACGAAGTCCGCTGCGATATGACAACTCCGACTGACAATGATGTTTGAATGACGTATATCAAGACGTGACGAGGAGGGATCCAGAGAGCTCAAGATCTCGCACTACCAAGCCGAAGTCGACGATATAAGAGGATGAACTTTGAGAATCCTGGGCTTGAGCGACTAGATCGGAGCGATTGGGCTAAGCACCACGGGAATGAAGATCGCGAGAACGTGGAGTACCCGACCAGAGCCAAGAATTACGGATCTGAACATGGTGAAACGGAATTTTGCCAATCCAACGTCCGACAGCCTCGACCGTGGACTCTCGAGTATGGACGTTCGGATCCTGCGGATCTCGGATGGCAAGATTGGGATGGCCCACGTGTCGAAGAGCATGATAAATACCTGTGGAAGTTGGATCAAGACGGATCCTCCCTTGACATACCAAGATCGTCAGGATCTGGAGTATGCGTGTCATGATTGGGAGAGATCCGCTGCGTTCCCGCCATAAGACGAAGACTACGCTACAGAGCGATCAAGATCCGATATGAAGGACAGCTGGGCGACGAATATCAACAAGGAAGAGCAGGTACATAGCGGAAGATGAAAGATCTAAAGGTAGAAACAGTTGGTGTATATGACCTACCTATAAATTTTGACTCGAATTTGTGTTGTATTATACAAGTGCCTTCGTGCCCTCAAGATCTGGAACGACATTGACCGCACAAAATCGGGGAAGGTTGGGAATCACAGATTTGATCTTGGTTGTGATACCTAGATATAGTATTGGCCAGATCACACCACCTAGTGAACGTTCCCTTACATGTGCAGATCAATCCGGTTAACCAGATTTACTGCTTGGCCGGAAGTACCTATCGACCCTCAACTATCAAGATCCAGCGATAGGAAGGTGGCAGGAGATTATAGACACTGAAACGAGAAAACACAAGCAGATCAAGGGAAACGAAACCGTTCGCTGTATTGATCTCCTAGTGGCACGTATGTTGTACCCTCACACTCGACGACTGACAGATCTCTGGGCAACGCCAACAGCACGTTCTGTTCCTATCGGTACTTTTGGTAGCTACGTGTCGAAGTCGCGCTTCGGTCGAATCATGCAGAACTTGCACTTCTCCGAAACTCCGACCCACAGGCCGATACAGTCAGAGCATGGAAGGTGAGACCAGTGGTCCAGAAGTTGCAGCAGACATTCCGTGCAGGCTATAACGTACCTCCAGTAATGGCGATCGATGAGGCGGTGGTCCCTTCGCGCAGCCGGCACAACGTGACGCATCGGTACCTGAAGCACAAGCCCCACAAATGAGGCCATGACGTGCTGTGTCGAGACTGCGTATTGCTTGCGGTACGTGGTGCATGCAGCTCGTGTGTGGTGCAGAAGTATCGCGGCTCCAAGATGGAGTTTGCGATATGTTTTTTCGGCTTAGTTAAACATGTTGTCTTACAAACATGCTGTTTATATGGCATGCTAGGCTGGCGGTCTATTGTGGAAAGGCCCAACACGAAAGTGAACTAGGAGGCGACTCCCCAACTAAGATCTTTGCTGATCCAAACTCCGATCCATCTGCAGTGGTGCGCAACCTCGACGAAGTCCTGCCACCTCCGGAGCCCGATTTAGACTTCACTGTTGTGACAGATTGCTTCTACACGTCAGTGAGGCTTGCTTTGCTGCCGTTGAGTTGCAATGTATACAGCATTGTCACCATTCAGTCGAACATGGAAAGGAAGTGGCTACACCGCACGCTACGTATTTTTCTGACGTGCCACGTGGATCAACGAAGGTGGCTGTGCTGAAGAGTATACCCCATATGACAGCGCCTCTTTGGTGGGATCGGTAGCCAGTCTAGTTCCTTGTTACTGGAGGCAGTAGAGCAATGAAGACTTGCGGTAGGTAGAGTTGTGGCCCAGATTACTGCAGGCGCAAAATACTTGGGTTTTGTATGTGTATGAAATATATATTTTCCAGAGAGACGACTGCTTGGAGGGACGAAAGTCGTCGCTCCGTGCCCACCCATGATACGCGATTATCACCGCTAGATGGGTGGGGCGAAATACACGACCAACTGCTTCTTCAGCGATACTCGCTGCAACTCTCGGTCGTCTTTAGAAAATATTATAAGACCATTTTCCTCGGTCTGGTTGATATGACCATTGTGAACACGTTCATCATCTACCGTGAGGCTTGCAAGCAGCGAAACGAGCCCCCAGCAGACCCTGCCATGTTCTTGCGGCACCTGCAGGAACAGAGGTTGGAGCTGACGGCCAGTAACTTCGCCGATGTAGTGCGAGTCCATGAGGTGCTAAAACCAATGCTTGCTACTAACCGCTCGTGAATATGTGATAGATTCTTTCCCTTACAGCCTCCGTACAGACCGAGACGCTAGGATCCAACTCCACCGAGCACAAACTCACTATGTTCCAAGATTGGAACCAGTTTGGTGATCAGAAGCAGCATCCCAAACAACCGCAGCACCAATGCAAGGTTTGCTCAATCTGAAAGCGCAAGGTCAGCGGGCGATGTGCTAGCTGCATTTACTGAGCAGCCTGTAGCAAGGGCAATAGCGGTAAGTACTCTTGTTAGCCTATTTGTATGCTGAGAAGCTACCCTTGGTGTTGTTGCCTGTGTAGCGTCTACCTGTGTGACCGCCTCCGACCAAACCACTACCCATATAACACGCTTACGTGTTTCCAGATCTGGCACTCTAAATGGAAGAATGGAAGTGAACGTCCGCGCCCTCTCGTCCGCCGCAACATTCAATTGAGAGGACTGAGGAAGAAGTCCATTGCATACTACGTGCATCGTTTTGCGCATAGACTAAATCTTGCAATTGTCTCTGCATCAAAAACGACATTATCGGTAGCGGAACTGTTTGATGTGATACAAAACATTCACACAACGTGCAACGTCTAAGTTTGATGGACTCGGCAAAAAACAAAAAGAGGTTTTAATCCAAGAAGGTGGGCTGCAAACAGGAAAGGGGCTGACCCAACCGCTTAACACAGAGGCACTTTGCGTTACAAGATGGAACTGTAGAGTACGGGCGCTTCTTCGTGTTCGCTGGCTATGGAATTCGATTATTAACATATTGAATCTCGTGGCCAAGGACGCATCCAACTTTCATAAAGAGCGGACGCAATGGAATTTCGACCAAAATGAGTACTTTTGATTTTGTTTCCTACATGGAGGTCCTAATTCTAGTTCTTAAAAACAAATATAATATCTCAGAATCTCCAGAAAAAATGATATGGATATTGCATCGGCAGCTCGGCTGGTGAAACAGATTCAGCTGAATTTGAAACAATGACTTCGACAAATGTAAACAAAATGGTAATCCAGATGGCTTCACCGCAACCTGGACGAAGGCAACTACTTTTTGTAGTTCTGTGTCTACCGATAGACGCATATTTGTTCCTTTTAAGACTGATTCATGGTCGAGAAGAGGTCACAGAAACAGAGAAAAAGGGAAGCCCAACATTCCTGGTGCAGATACTTCAGAGAAACGCTCATTTTTTTTTCACGATGTATATCTGGAAAGTTGTTAAGAACATAGCGGCTGAGTTGAAACGACGAGTTGGTGCCGATATGCTCCATTTACTGGAATTGTGGAGGTATAAGTCCTAGAAACAACTTCACGAACTAGAATCCAGATTCGATCTGCAGAATCGCTAGTGATCGTTATCCAGATGATTTTAAGAGACAACTACCATCAGTAAGAAAACAACCTGCAAAATTTGGGGAGATGGCACGAGTGGATACGAGATTTCAAAATCAAAACTATTAACGATCTCAGCACTGCAATCATGTCTGCTGGTATGAACAGGATCTTTCCGATTCTATATCGAGTCGTCCAGCTCGTTTGAGTCCTACCGTATCTACTGCAAGTACCGAGCGCTCATTTTCTACAATGAAACGCGTGAAAACACGACTGAGGACCACCTTGAACGACGAGTGGGTATCGGACCTCTTGATTCTGGCACTCGAACGCGATTTATCTACAGATATTGATCGTGATGAGACCATCGATAGTGTGACGGGCTATTGTCACACAAGCAGCTACCGTGTCACCACGGTAGTCAATCAGTACACCACTGGTTGGCGCGGTCTCACGTTTCGAGACCGCGCCGTTAACTACGAATCTTAGAGTTAAATCTTCCAGCTTCCTCACGACCCGTTACACCTGGTAGCACTTAGTACCCCGTCCAACAACCAAGATGAACAACGCGTCCAAGATGACCAGCACGTCCCTCGAGCATGCCAGCTTCCCTAATCTTTCTTCGATCGAATGGGAGGCGCTACATCGCCTGACCGCCGCGTCCAGCAAGGCTGTCATCCAGACGCTGCTGACGGCTGGCTCGGAAGCCCAACAACGCGTGGCCGCTCAGGAGTTCGTGGCGCGTGAACTCGCTGATCTTCGTCAGCGGGTGTCGACTCCCACGCCCACCAAGAGCAAGTCCGACATCGTCAAACTCGATGTCTCCACGTACAGTGGTGAAGGTGGTGACTGCCTTCATCTCAACCGGTGGTTCTGCGAAGTGGACATAGCTGTCGAAACTCGGCAGTTGTCTACCGATCTAGCCCGGACGCGCTTTCTCCAAACTGACGGAGAGAGCGAAGGAATGGGCGCTCGGCGAGTTCGTTACCAACGCCTCCTGCTTCTCCACCACGGAGACGATGAAGGCCGACCTGCGGCTCGCGTTCGAGCCACCCCGAGACGAGAGGGTTCAACGCTCGGCCTTCCTGTCGCTCAAGCAGTGCGCAATTGACCGTACTCGAGTACATCCAGCGCGCGCGAAATCTCATCTCATACGTCACCTCCTACCCGTGGACATGGCGAGGCAGGTCGATGTCTTCGTCTCCGGCATCAAAACTGGATACCAGCGCTTCTACTTGACGAGAAAGACCCCTGCGACTCTCGAAGAAGCGTTTTTCGTGGCACTTCGAGAAGACTACAGCGTGGCCGCTTCGCAAGCATTCGACTCCTCTCGAGCCCCAGCACCTGAACTGGAGCCGGAGCCAAAGGAGATTGACGCTATCCGGCACTACAATGGGCGACGTGCCATGCCGACATCGACGCGCCAGATGAAATGCTTCCGCTGTCGTAAACGCGGTCATTTCGCGGCTGTGTGTCATGCCCCGGCGCCCGTGTTTGCGAACGTCTCCATCGGGACTGACGTCGCCGCTCCAAAAAACGGCGACAACCAGTAGGTGCGGGGCGCCCTACTGGCCGTGAAAGGAGAGATGGATCCCTGGTGACGGATCCCCCTCCTAGCCCTCCAGTGGTTCATGCACAGTTTTTTGCCACCACTTCTGACAGCAATTCGAGACTGATTGTCGAGCGATGGTCCTTCATGTGCAGCGTGTGAGCGCGCAACATGTGCACACCCTGAGTTTGGCCCTCGAGGCGAACCCGACACGTGTCCTGATGAGCAGCGGCTCTCGAGTAAACAAGATGTGAGTGAGCATGGTCTCTCACACGCGTTCGTAGCTGAGCTCCCGCATGTGGTCGAGCGGGAGCTCCCTGGAAGACTCGATACGGTCGAGACGTGTATCCCGTATCTGGACGCCGAATCGGTCAATCGGCGTCGCGATTCGACAGACATGGCCGAGCATGGGCTCTTATCTCCTGTCTTGCAGGACGAACAACGTCCGGTGCCGTCGTGGTAGTCGAACACCACGACGGTCACGTGTTTTTCAACTGCCTCTGTTGATCCGGAGTCTGAAACCATATCCGTTATGGTGGGAGATGCCTGTGATCGTCCAGCACGCTTGTTCAAACTCGAGGTCGCACGCCCTCCGTGCGACGCCGACGCTATCACCAATCTTCCCGGCTTGTCGTGGAAACATTTCCTCCGCGACCTGAAACACGGCGAGGTTGACCAATTGTGTATGCTTGTGGCAGAGGACGCCGCATCCATCGCGGCTATCATGTTGGTTCTGCGGACTCAGCGTCCGATCCGCGATATCGTTCCAAAGGGGCCGAACCCAAAAGCGCTCGCGAAGTACGGTATGCGGCTCAGTCGTTGCCGGCTCTCCAAGCGTCTGGCATCCCTGCGGTCTCCCTAGTCCAGGAATTTATCGATATCTTCCCTGACAAGGTCCCAGCCGCCATGCCCCCAGATCGCGGCTTACGGCACAAAATCGACCTCGTGCCCGGATCGAAGTACTGCGTGACTTGACAGTGGCCCCTTCCCCGCGACCAAGTTGAAGCAATTGACGCCTACTTTGAAAGTCGCCGGCAAGCCGGCTACGTTCGCGAAACCCCATTCCAGCCCTACCTTCTGCGTTAAGCGACGGGCGAATGGAGAATTGGCCACACTTTCAACAAGCTCAACGGTGCCACGATCTCGGCGCAGACGCCGATTCCCCGCAAGGACATGGTGCTCGACACCATGTCGGGCAGCACCATTTACAGCGATTGATCTGCTGGACGGCTTCTATCAGATTCTGATGCGAGAAGACGACGTCCCGCTGACCGCTGTCAACACGCCCAGCGGAATGCTTTGGGAATGGATCGTGGTGCCGCAGGGGCTCAAAATGCCCCGGTCATCTTCAACGGAATGGTGTCCAATCGTCTGCGCCCGTATCGCGACTTCGCACCCAGCTACTTCGACGACATCTTCTTTCATAGTCATGCCGAGGACGACATGACCGACATCGAGGTCCACCTTCGGCACCTCCGCAAGGTGTTCTAAATGATGCGCGAGAACAAGCTGTATGCAAACTTGAAGAGGTACATCTTCAGCGCTCCTGAGATCCCGGTACTCGGGAGCTATGCCAGCAAGGTAGGGGTCCGCGCAGACTCAGAGAAGATTGCGGCCATGTGATTGGCCAGCTCGGCAGGACCAGAAGCAGCTGAGGCAGTGGCTCGGGCTCGCCACATACCTCCACCACTACGCGAAGAACTTCGCCGAGACCGTCCACCCGCTGTCGCAGCCCCTCAAGGCCGACGCCACATGGACATGGCGTCCTGAGCACCAGTCGGCATTCGACACGGGGAAGGCGAGCTTGTCCACCGCGCTTGTAACGGAGTTACACGCAAGTGGCTACATGTAGCCACTTGATTACGACAATGGGTTTCACGTTGGTGTGAGATATTCCAATGGTTACATTTGACAGACCACTGGTCTGTGTGCATTTAGACTTCCTATTGGTTGAAAGGCGACCTCTTTCAACCAATTAGCTTAGCAGGATTCTGCCAACCACTCGTTGGCAAACACCTTTCATTTAGACTATCCCTTTAGGAGGAAACCCAAACACAAAACAAAAACATAAATAACAGTTCTCCATTTTACGGTAAATCGGCTTTGGTTTCTTATTTAAGTAAATATATACTTACGAGTCGTAAGTATAGTTAATCTAAGTTTAAACAAACTACGCTTCCTCATACACGTGCGCTGATGTGTACGCCGAAGTAGTGGGCACACAGTGAGCCCATTACAGCCCCCGTTCTCATGCTCCCTGATCACTCGAAGCCGTTCCACGTCGTTTGCGATGCAAGCGACTACGCCACTGGGTGCGTCTTGATGCAGTTCGGCAATGGAGGGCGCGAACGAGTTATCAGCTACTAGTCTCGCCAGCTGAAGCCGGCGGAGCGCAACTACCCCGTCCGTGATAAGGAGCTCCTAGCCATGCGCTACGCACTCATCAAGTTTCGCGTGTACCTGTTGGACGAGCAGACCTTCGCCATCTACACCGACCACGCTTCGCTACGGACGGCGACCAAGAGCCCGCACCTATCCCACCGTATGGCGCGATGGCTTTCCCTCTTCTCCGAGAACAACTTTGTCGTTCGCTACAAACCTGTCAAGACCAACATCCTCGCCGACGCGTTGTCGCGTCGGCCGGACTACGCGCAGTCGGGTCGCCATGCAGTTGGCGACGAGGGCGACGACGAGTGTGCCGTGTGCACAGCCGAAGAACTCGCTGCGGTTGCAGTCGCCGCGAGCAGCCCTCCCCGCGACATGATAGCGACCGCGTACGAGTCCGACGCGGCATGCATGGAGATGATCAAGTATCTGCAAAACCCGTCCGACTCGACACGGCGACGTTTGTCAACGTGTACCCGTTCTCGCGTCGACCGACACGGCCTTGATGGTGATCTACTGACTGACCAAGTTGATCGTGACGACCCACGACGCATCGTCGTTCCGCTCGACGACGAACTTTGAGCTCGTCTCATTCACGAGTTCCACGATTCTCCCAGTAGTGGCCATCTTGGACACGAGAAGACGGTCGCGTCACTCTCGAGAGCCATCTACTGGCCGCACACGCACCAATGTGTGCACAAATGGGTACGCTACTGCGAAGCGTGTCAATGCGTGAAGCCCTCGCATTCGAAGCAAGCGCCACTTCGTTCACTCGAAGTGGCTGCTGCGCCGTAGTCGTCCGTCGGCACGGACTTCGTCTTCGGCCTTCACCGTGATGCGCAAGGGCGTCCGGGAATTTGTGGTGAAGCGACAGTTGGCTTTTACGAACAAGAAGCTGAGTGATGGGAAGTGACCCGATCCAGCCCTGAGACTCGTGGTCGACGACGGTGCATCAGTGATTACGTCATCATCTGTGAGGATTACGTAATCATCGGAGTGGATCGAGATGATGCAATCATTTGGATACATGATCTACCGACAAGGACTCGATCTACTGTTGACATATCAACTGATTTTGACTCATGGTAAGTACCACGCGACCAGGCTTCAGAGGGGATAGAAAGGACATCACAGGATGGGTAGAAAGTATTGGACCGCTAGGACTTAAAGGAATAACAGAGTGGAATTTGCCTTATCAAGAACAAGTGTCTTCGGTTCAAGATTAGAAGGCTGTAGCGGGAAGTATATTGGCCCATACAGTACTCAAGTCATTCTACGAAGGGCACGCGTCAGTCGCCGAAGTTAGCAGCTTGGCCGGTCGATCGTCTCCGCTCTCGCCCTCAACTCCCCCGCTATAGGAAGCGGTCAA
>NW_008634126.1:3709421-3709937 GCF_000247585.1 Phytophthora nicotianae INRA-310 | reverse complement strand
CCGGATCTTCTGGTGACTCGGGATATCACCGTGAGTCCCAAGAAGATGAAGAGGTGCCAATCAAGTTGGAATCAGGGATGGAGGCGTCATCGGAATCTGGATCGCCGATGACGCTGCTGAACGAAGAAGTATCAGCAGTGCGGCAGAGCGCTGGGAGGAACTCTACCGAAAGAAACGAAGAAGAAGATCTTCTTGAAGAGAAACCTCAACTCCCTCCCTATGCCCCCTCAGGAGGCACCGCGGATCACGATGTGAATCGCGATCCGCCCGGTGAGGAACCCGAAGAGAAACCTCAACTCCCTCCCTATGCCTCCTCAGGAGCCACCGCGGATCACGATGTGAATCGTGATCCGCCCGGTGAGGAACCCAAGGTGAAAGCCGAAGGAACCCCACCAACCACCGCTCCGCTAACACAAAAGCCCTTGAGGAAGAAGAAGCCGAAAGCTTCGCGGAAGAAGCTCAAGGCCCCAGCAGACTCGGACTCCGACAGCCGTGACGAGATCGCAGCGACTTGGT
>NW_008634126.1:3655152-3696386 GCF_000247585.1 Phytophthora nicotianae INRA-310 | reverse complement strand
CCATAGCTTAGTGGTAAAGATCTCGCTTCATAAACGAGAGGTCGGTGGTTCGATTCCACCTGGCAGCAAAACTCAACTCAGTACTAGTATATTGACTTTCGGTCACGCTCACTGGGGGGCTCTCACAGAACTGCACAAATGCGGCCGACGGGTGCCACCGAGTGAACTTGATTGACCGCCAGTATGCTCAGTACGATGAGTCGGGTTCCCCTTCTGATAAGGATTTGGGATAAGTGAATCTCGCTAAAATCTAAAATCACAGCGGCCCCAGGCATACAGAGGGATATCGTATCACTGAATAGTAGGAAATACTTGAAAAGTACATTTTAGTCCGATGTCAATAAAAATAGGTACCATCATGCAAAACCGTAGTAGAATGGGCACAATGTATTTGATTAGAATCTGTAGAAATCAAATAGGTATTGTTTTGTATGTAGATCAGTATTCAGGAGATCTCGAGGCCACGGAAGCACCATCCCAGGCTTCAGAGCCTGGGTCACTGACAACTAAATCCGAGTCCGAGTCCACTTCGAAGTCCGAATCCGAGTCAAACGCCGGAGCAGGCTGAGCTGGTGCATGGGCAGGAGCGGTGGTTCTGCGGTTGGATATATCGTTGATGAGTCGAACGTATTCCCTGCTTTGAGCTTCAATCACGCTGATGAATGAATTGGGTCACTTCCGGATGCGCAACAGAAAAAGCGTCGTTGAGCGTCCTGTTGTAGCGTTCCAGAGGGTTGTTGGTTTGATTTACAATGTCTTCGCCCAACGATTGGTGTTCCACCATGCCGGAACAATTTTTTTGATCCAGGTTGTCTTGAAGTACTTCCAGAATTTCGTCCTGTTATCCTTAGAGTACTGAATTCCTTGGTATCCACAGCTACGTTTGATCATGCGTCGAACATCTGGAATTCCACGAAACACGATGTCGACAAGCCGGATCACAGTAAGTCGGTCACTACAACCGTCAAGCATAGCCAGATTCACCTCGGCCTCGGTTATCTTCAACTTCAACATTTTCCGTCGCAGCGCTTGCTTGAAATGAAACAAACAGCCCACAATTGTAGAATCAGGAAACTGGGTCTTGACGGCCTTGATGCGTGCGTACTCAAAATCACACACCACGTGAGCTGGGGCTAACTTCTTTTTGGATGAGACGAAGATTGAGTGCAGCAAGTGCTCGTAAACATGAGATGTCTTCCCCGTAGTCAACACGTACCAAATTGGTAGATACGGATCCGAAATTGGGTCGTAGAGCATCAAAATTACCAGTTGGTAAAATCGAATAGGCACACATCGGTAGGTGGCATCGATGAAGATGGAGCACTGTCGTTGCTTGATACGGTCCATCAGCTGCGGATGCGCCCACTTAATGATGCGTTGTAGGACTTCGTCTTCGTAGTACGCATAGTGAAACTGGAAAAACTTGAGACCAGCCGAAATCTTCACGTCACAAAGTGGTTCCATCTCCAGGCGCCCGAAAATGTCGTGACCAAAATGTTTAGTGCTGGTCCTGTACAAACGACCCAAAACTTGGGTTTTGGTCGCGCCTTTGACAATGACATTGTCGTCATCGAGAAATTGGTCTCGTACCATTCTCCATACATCGTTCGGGGGTAACGTTACATCACGAATCCCAATTTGGTCCGTCGCAAGCAGCATTTGCTGCTTCCAGTTGACGAAAACTGGTGGTGGCCCCGACGGAACTTGACGCATTTCTGGGACGCAATTTGGTTTATCGATTTATTTAGTGTATTGAAATATTGAACTGTTCGGATTGGTTACAACAAAGTTAATATTTATATTTACTGATTAAGAATGCATTATGATAGACGATAAGACTCTACCTGCCTGTGATGATAAAATTTGACCGTTGGTTGACCCTTGGCGAGGGTTAAGGAGAGTTGATCCAAATTTGACCCAAAAAGCGAGTTGCGCAGGATTTGACCTGCACCAAATTTGACCCAAAAAAAAATCTCCGATTTTCACTTTTCTTCTATACTTATAAAGGTTAAAGATTTTAAATTAAATTTAGGGTGGCCTTCCCATCTACATACTGTAAATGCTTTCGGATCGCGTCTTGTCAGGGAAACGGGGCTCAAGTGAAGTATCCAAGCAACCTCTTCCAAGTCTTTTTAGTGCGACGGATAATTTTGCATACGCCTACGAGTTTGATAGTACAAGTTGTTTTGGAAACACGCATGTTCCCTAGCAAGGAAGAACCGAAATTAGCTCCCGTTTTGGACTTCAGTAAACTGAGGTAAACAGCAATGATTCCCTCCCCCCGTTTGAATGTGCTGTAATGTACCTAATGACCCTAATCGAAGAACTCGCGTGCTTGAAGCCACGCGTGCTGCAGCCAATCTCTCACTGGTCGTCTATGTACAGTTGCCGCATGTGACGGGTCAGGTGTAGACGGACCACAAGTACCGTAAACGAGAACCGTGCTGCCAAATTCGATAATGCTAATTATTTGGGCCAAATCATTTGGCATACATTCCTGTACGCGAGCGGCGTGCCTAATAACGCAGGTCTCTGTGTGCCATCCTCACAAAAGCTTCGCCAAAGATTCAAGGTGACCTGATGAAATGGAGCCAGGTGCGTGGGATTGCAGGATGTCTGTCTTCCTGCGCAAGAGGCGGCTCTTGCGCGGGCCGCTTTTCGCATAGATAGATCCGGGGCGGGCGGAGCCAGCAAAGACGAGCTGATTCGAAGGCTTCCAAGACGATTGCCTTGTCTTGTCATGGCGGTGGCAGCGCTGAGAAATCGCAGCAGAGATCCACAGCCCCATCCGAATTTATTGGTGCTTGGGTCCGGCTACAAAACGCTTTTTGTAGTCGGCAGCAGGTCGGCTCGAACGGGATTCGGCTGGCAAATACCAAAAACGTTGTATCATTTTATACGGGGAATGCTGTAAAACAGGTAATTGCCACCGGCTCCTTGATTCCCGCTGGCCAATTGCATGGCGTCGTTTTTCAAATGGCTCCTGAGTGTTTGGTGGCAAGATCAAGGCACTTTCGGATATCATAGCTGTTGCGTGGAAGACACTTGCTACCTTGGAAAGACATGGGCGAGACGCGACTCGAACAGGAATTACCGGCGGGTACCTGCAAGAAGGAGGCGACTTCCGTCCTCTGCAAGAAGCGTTCGCTGCGTCGGCGCCTGGTGGACAGTCGCTGGTTATTCAACAATATCCACGTTGGCGAGGTACTCATCGACTGCCGCTCAAGCGCGAATTGTCTTGCTAATACGGTGCTCGGGTCCATTAATGTACCTCCGCCGGAGCACGACAACTACCTCACTTGCAGCGAGTACGTCGAGAACTTGGGGCTATCGGCCGCCAAACGCTCGCTGCGCGATATGCTGCTTTTCGCAGACGAGGAAGACGTTTCGAACCCTGAGTCTTGGCTGCACAAGCTGGAGCAATTCTTTCTCGATGAAGGACGCGCTGCCAGCATTAAAGTGCTCTGCGAGGGCTTTGCAGAGTTCCACAAGCGCTACCCGTTCTACACGTCGCTGGGCATCGTGGACGACGGAGTGCTGCATAGCGGTGAGCACCAGGTTTCGTACCCGAATGAGATCGTCGACAATTTTTTATTCCTCGGGAATATGTGGCAGGCACAGTGCAAACAAGTTTTCCTGGACTTGGGGATCACGCACGTGGTGAATGCAACGCGCAAGGTGGACAACGTCTTCGAGAAGGACGGAGTCAAGTACTTTAACGCCAAGCTGGACGATAAGCCTGACGAGAACATCACACAGTTCTTCAACTCTACGTACCAGTTCATCACACAAGCACAGCGCTCGACGACTGCGGATGGCAGACCCTGTCGGGTACTAGTACATTGCACGCATGGAATCTCCCGGTCGGCGACACTTGTGATCGTCTACGTCATGCGTACATACCATTGGTCGTTGGCGCAGGCGTTCAACTTCGTGCGCTCAGGCCGCGGCGTAGTTGTCCCGAACGAAGGCTTTTTGCGTGCGCTGCTGCGAGAGGAGCGACGGCTGTTCCACAACAAATGCAGCGTTACAGAGGACGAGCTCGATCTGTTGACGAGCGGCAGTCTGCCGAGCCAGCCAGCAAGGCTGCAGCGACGGACTTCTCCGTCTCTAGAGCTGGCAGCGGAATCATCGAAGGACAGTCAGTGCTCCGTCATGTGATCGACCGACTAGTAGTAAACCTTTTTTGTAAGATACTCGTTAGAAGCAACAATCTGTACCCTCAGAAGTGCAAGATGGTATCGAATCTGGCGCGAATCTCAAGTACATGTGTCCCGAGTTACAATGTCGTCTTGGAATAAAGGGTAGCATGGTATCAGAACCGTCTGAAAAGGATGTGCTCTCTGTTACTGCAGTTCTTATGCAGCAACAAAGCTGAACATGCAACAGCAGAGAGCGCGGTTGACCATCTTGATGCTTCCACACTGTTGTCGACGCCTCCCATCTTGTGAGCGGGACGGAAACGCCGTTTCAAACGGGTCCAAACCCGCGTCCCACATGTACAGGAGTCGCTCTGCTCAGACAAACAGGCCATGTAGCCACTGTTCAACTAGGTACTTCACTATACGTTGAAGTACACGCATGTATACCCAGCGGAGATAATGTTGGCTATTGGCACGCAGCTTTCGACAGCGGCTTCATGCTGAAGTTCAGCTGCTTCGCCTTCACGCTCGTCCAATCCCCGTGATTGCTACGCATTATTTCCTGTAGGGCCCTACTTGGGCGTCCATGCTCAGAATTGGCCGCTGCTGTTGCCGGTGCATACAGTTGCCGCGCAATGCACCACGGTAAGTTACAGTGTAACTTTAGCGTGGAGGAAGAAGAGGCGAACGAATTTACTTGCGTAATGTATGGTCCATAGTGTTAAGAAAGCCGGAGATTGAGCTTTTTCTTCCGAGGACTTGCTTTTTCTCCGAAGACGTCGGATGAATTCAATTATATATAATTTGAAAGGTACTATGCCCATCCAATTTGTATTTTTTCACATGGCTATTCCGCTCAAGACGTCCAGTTATAATGTGTGTTATCATAATTTAGAGGCATCATAGGCCCCATCCTATCTCGCGCTTGCCTGGCTTTGCGTGTGTGCACTGTGTAGTCTCCAGCAGTTATGAACCAGACCGCAGGCTCCGGATCTCTGCCACTTGCCTCCCCGCCGCGGTGTCCCCCAGCAACGCATTCGCCTACCGAAGCGGCAAAGAAGGTAACCAGCGAATGCCAGAGGCGCCGCCGTCGGCATCAAACACCTATTCTATCGCTAGCCGCCCAGCACCGACCACACGCCGCGGCGTTACGCCCTGCAGCGCCTTGAACCAGCCAACTGCGTGTACCAGTACGATTAGTGCGAATACAGAGCAACAGCATCTCGGAAACGGCATGTCGGTGGGCGACGAGAGCAACGGTAGCGGTAGTAGCAACAAGAGCGCAGCGACAGACGTCACTAAGGACGATGCAGTCGTGGACGGCACCTGTCCCGTTGAGGAGAGCGAGCCTGTGCCGCCACCTCGCAAGCGCCTCGTTCGCCGCGGCGAAGTGAACTGCCGTTGGCTATATAACCAGGTCCAGGCCTCGCGCGGCATGATCCTCATCGACACAAGGACCCGAGAGGAGTACGAGAAAGACTCCATTCCGTCCGCTATCTCTATCCCTCCCATGAAAGGCTGCAAAACGCTAGAAGACGTAGAGAGCGAACTACTTGAAGAGCAGCGGTATTTGTTTTCCAGTAAGAAGAGGAAACTACGCGACGTCGTTCTGTTCGGAGACGCAGTGAAGAAAAGCTCAGCGGATGATGCGAATGACTCCAAGACCTGCAAATGGCTCAGGAAGCTCGAGAAACTCATCATCGAGGACGGACTTGTAACCAGTGTCAAGTTGCTGAGTGACGGCTTCCTCACGTTTAAGTACCGCTACCCATTCTACACCACTTCGGCAATGCTAGACGAGATTTCGGGGCAGTTGACGCGAACCAAGAGCGGTACTCACAACCTGAACTATCCCAACGAGATTCTGGAGGGTTTCCTCTTTCTAGGCAATATGTGGCATGCGCAGTCCAAGCAGGTGATGTCCCATTTGGGTATTACGCATGTTGTCAACGCCAGTCTAGACGTGGGTAACACGTTTGAGAGCGATGGAGTTAAGTACCTGAACGTCACCATTAAAGACCGACCGGAGGCAGATATTGGCTCGTACTTCGACGCCGCTTACAGGTTCATTGAGTCCGCCAAGCGTACGCAGCATGGCCGAGTTCTGGTCCATTGTACGCAGGGCATTTCACGCTCGGCCACCCTTGTTATCATGTATTTAATGCGCGCCAACAACTGGTCGCTCGTCACGGCTGTGAATTTCGCCATGGCTAGCCGTGGTGTCGTCTATCCGAACCAAGGGTTCGTCAAGTCTCTTATGGTGGAAGAATTCCGACTATACAAGGGCAACAGCATCACACCGGACGAAGTAGACACGATGTTGCAGAACTTGATCCCTGATCGACCTGTGCCCCTGCAGGTCCACTCGAACAGGACGGAAAATTGCTCTCGCTGCCGCAAAATGTTCTCGTTGCTGGAGTGGAAACACAAGTGCAGTTACTGCCGCAAGGCCTTCTGCAGCAAGTGCACCAACACACGACTGGCCAATCCGGAGCGCGAGAAGAGTGCAGCTAGTAATGGCGCGATCGATGAGCAGCGACCGCGTCGTGTGTGTCAAGTGTGTGTGAGCAGGTTGTGGCAGATCAACCTCCCGCGTTCGCGCAAGGGTCTCCAACCTCGAATGCAGCGTTGCAAGCACTTGAACGTAAACAGTTTATCGACATTTGGACGCACAGTGTGCATCTCGTACTTTGAGGGAACAGAACCTCAGGTTATCATGGACGTGCTGAAGATTCGCTTCGGTGTCAAGGAGAACCAGATTATTGACATTTCTCGGGATGATGGCGAGCCCATTCGCACTGTGGAGGAGATCGTGGGACTGCCGGATGAGGCCGAGGTGTTCGTCTCGGTAGGTAAAGCCGGCAATATTCAGGAATACAGCCAACGCGGAACCAAGCAGCTGAACGGGTCATCTACGCGGTACGCGAACGGTAATCACCGTCAGCAATACGCGCGCCATCACCAACAGGAGCGTACGCGCCAGCAATTCCGACGGGAGCTGCAGTCGCCTCGTGACCGATTTTTCCGCGAGCGTAGTTCATCCGAGGGCATTGTTGATACGCTACAGCAAATCGAGACGTCCGGTCGTCCCCCTGATGCCCCTCGTACGCGGTCTTTCCAAATGGAGACGTGCAATGTCGAGGCGAATACCGCAGTACCCTCAATTGAGGACCCCGAAGTGGCAGAGCGGAAGTTCCGCGAGTTGTGGAAGCTGTCGTTCCCGTCCATGGGCCTCATCGAGCGTGCTGCTCTACTGAAGATCAAGCGACCGGAAATTCTTATGGACGTAATGCTTGGAATGAGCAGTCTCTCTTGTGGCGCGCTGACACTGCAGGAGTTCAGCCAGCGCCTAATTGAGTTGGGATATGCTGACTCGGATCGCCAAGCCGTGATTTCACTCCTGGACACAGCTCGACGTGCCACAGGACGTGTGGTGGGCTGATTGCATGAATCTTGAGACGAACTTATATACTAGAAAAAAGAGCGACGCATATTGAAGGCCTTGGTAGGATAAGTAATTTATTTTGAAGCTGCTTCATTTCCTTTTGAGTCGCTCCCACTTTAACTCGAAGTATGGATAGTGCGCACGTGCAACGTACGTTGCTCACATTCCATCCGCTCTATCCGTGAGTTATTGGAGCGGTCTACTTATTGTCGCTAGCCTGTGGGTAAATGTACTCTGTACCCTCCATTTTTATCCGGCAGCGATGAACTGTGAGGGTGAACTGCAGCTTGGGTAGTAGATTGGTGGGACTAGAGTGTCGAGGCGTCGGTGCTGGTGTCGGTGGGTTTCTAGTAGATCCGTTGAGAATAGTCGAGATGGCGAGTGCTGCACCGACCGTGAGGCAGCACTTGTGCGACCAGTGGAAGCCGTCAACGCCATACAGCAGGTGAACAAAGAGGCACATCAAGAGAAAGCCGATACTGGAGCCTTCGTCCACCCACTCGACCCACTTCGGTAGCCCTTCTTGAGTGCTTTGAGTCTTAGGAGACTTCAACTTGGTCTCCTGCGATAACACTTTGCATGTTACCGACACTTCGATCTCGGTAGGGAACTCGGCATCGGTCACTTCAATCCAGCAGACACGCCCCGAATCCCAGCTGCTCATGAGAGCTTGAGTACCAATACGACCGAGACCTCCATCCTGCAGAAGTATGACGCATGCTCCTCCTTGCGGGATTACACCGAGGTCCAGCTTCTCGCCCCACTCGGTCCGTCGCTTGATTACCTTCTCAGCAGGACGTCCATCTCGCTCGCTCACGTGAACGACTGAGACCATGGCAACCCGTGGTGGCGACGCTTCCTGTTCGTTCGCAAACAGGAGCACGCTTTTATACTCTAGTGAACAGATCCAAGATAACAGGCGCCGTAAGACGACCAACTTACGAAATGGGAGAAAAGCTCATGGTTGCGTGCTAGCAGAGTGGGGCTAGGCAGCGCCTCCGGGAAAGGGACAGAGCTCGAAGGGCACTCACGTTTATTCGCCTTCCCCGATCGAAGCACCTTGCGCTGCTCTTCAATAGCGATTGACCAGCTCTCGCATGTTGACGCCTCTCGAACCGGCGTCCGCATCAGATACAGCCGGTCCTCCTATATCAAGGCAGTTAATACTCAAGAATTCCATAGTTTCAGCTCAATGCAGTACTTACTGTGCAGATCTCAAGGTAGTAGTGCTCTACTCCCGGCTCTGCTGTCGAGTAGGGCGCTTCGTCCTCCGGCATGGCGCGTACCCTCGTGATGGAGGACAGTGCGATCTAACAGACGTATAAACCACATATTATCGTTAGCTGGAATTGCACACGTTCCCTGGTTGTCTTCACCAATTAGTCTTGACCGTACTACTTACGTGACCGCGTTCCTCTCCCAGTAGCTCGAACTCGGTGGCCTTGCGGTAGTAGTGCAGCGTCTCGGGTGTGAGAACGAAGAGACGCGAGGCCCAGCCACCGCGCACGGCGCCGTCGCGGCGCTTCTCCAGCTGGCCGCAGAACAGAACGCGACCGTAGCCGCCATACTCAAGCTCTCCAGGACCGCTCACGAGGCTCATGGATGATGTGGAAGATGGCAGCGAAGGGCGCGTCGACATCGTTGCAAGGAGGAACAGGTCCAGATGTGACGATGACACACCACAAATTGTTTCTATTTGGCGATGCATCATTGGTTGAAAACTAAAAATAATCTGAGAATATCTGAGTCTGCGACAGCAGTGCTTCAAGGCGCGTGTACCATGATTACGGTACCCGTCGTCAAGACGGGGGAGATGAAGGCATTTTCACATCTGGGAACTGAGGATTTCTGACTGCAGACACGATGCTGTTCCTCGAGTCGGAGAACAAGATTATTAAGGAGGTGCTGGAGGGACGTCTGGGGGAGAAGTACGTGTTCTTGTGGTGGCTGGACCACTGCGCTGCAGGCGCTGTTTGCATACTCCTTTTGTTGCTGACTTTATTCCTCTTTTTCACAACGTTCAGAGCGCCTCGCCCCGTGCAGCCTTTGGAGATCCGTCTGTGCGACTTTGACGGTGAGTTTAGCAGTACAATACGTTGTACAGGCGGGGATTTAAATGGAAATACGAGGAGCAGAGTACTGACTGCTTGACCGTAATTGCAGACGTGCAGTATGACATGTCGATCGTGGACAACCTCCTGACGGTCTCAATGGCCTACCCTCCGTACAAGTCGCTGGAAGGGTGCGTGCGCTGCAATTGAGAAGGAGAAAGGGACGCAATGCAATTCTAATTTGTGTGGTTTGGCAGATTGGGTGCCAAACAAATGTTCGCCGCGAGATACCCGGAATTTCAGCTTGTCGCCCCGAAGGCAGGTTTTGACTTTTCACTGCAGGTGAACGTGGACGTGATCACTCCCGCCAATGCTGGTGCGTGTATTTGATGCAGTATTCTTTAAGCTTGAAGATATGTCCCTGCTCGTCTGTTAACCGATGAATGATGTTGCTTGCCCACTTCGATTCAGCGTCCTTCATTGAGCGTATCTCGATCCTGAAGCGCAACATTATGGGTTCTCCATTTGAGCAGTGCTTTGAGGCGCTTCAGAACGGCAATGCGAGCACGCTTGGCCCAGTGCAGATCCCGTACCGTCGTAACGAGACGATTTACGTTCTTCCTCAAGCAGACCGTATCGTCATTGTGTACTCGGTCTGCTTCGAGGACAAGACCGACCAGGCTATCGCTCGTGTCTTCTTGCAGGTATGCTACTGGTTTTAGGAACGGACTTTGTCAAGCACTGACTAGTGATGTGGCTTGCTATATAGGAATTTGTTGACACCCGGCGCACGGTGAACAACGCCCCGCCTGTTGCTTTTGGCAAGGACCCACCGCTTGAGCTGCGTGGTGCTCCAGGTCTCCGTCACTCGCCTGACTTGGTGGGCTACCTTAGCCTTGCTATCTTCCCTACCCACGTGGACACAACTGAAAAGCGCGTCAAAGCAGCGACCCTCGTTCAAGGTCTGCGCAACTACCTCCACTATCACATCAAGGCCTCCAAGACGTACCTGCACATCCGCATGCGGAAGCGTGTGGACCTGCTGCTGCAAGGTACGTCGTCCGTGTATTAGCTTGGCTTGTTTCATCTATTGACTAACGAGTTTGTTGCTTTTTAGTGTTGAACCGTGCACGTCCCGAAAAGGACCAGTCCAAGACCCAGAAGAAGACCATCACCGGACGAACTTTCGCACGCGCTTAGACTATGGATGAAGATGGTTGCAGGATCACAAGGAGACAAAACCATCTTTTTGTCGCAGCGATGCATCTAGCATTTGCCAAGAGAGAGTCGACAATATACAACATACCGTCTCCAGCAATCGTCAGGATACTTCAACTTGGACCGAGTTTTATTTTCGGTGATCGAAAAGCAAATCAATTTTCGGCGGTTATAGCCTTTCATTTTTGATTCTCAACCTCATACTAGTAGTACAAATAATGCTCCTCTCGCTCCGATGTCGCGCGTAGCCTCGCGCGACGCTGCTCCGCGGTCTCTGCAGCCAGTTTGCAGCCTTCAGTTCTTCTACTGTTCCTGCTGGTGAAGAGGCTGCCGCAGTTGTACAGAAGAAGAAGGCCCCACAGCAACCAGTAGTGGAGACGACATGGAACACGCTGGTGGTCGGCGAGATTGTGGACTTCCATCTGCACCCTCAAGCGGACCGTTTGAACGTTTGCGCCGTCAACATCGGTGACAAGGACGATCTGCTGCAGATCATTTGCGGCGCCCCTAACGTGCGCCAAGGCGCACGCGTACCCGTCGCTAAAGTAGGAACGCGCTTGGCCATCAAGGAGCCCGAGACCGGCGAGCTGTACGTTGGACCATACCACACTAGTAGTAGCTACAGCACTTTGCTCACCTAATCATTCTGTGGATGTGATATGCAGCAAGAAACTCAAGATCAAGAAGTCCAAACTGCGTGGAGAAGTCTCGCAAGGTATGATCTGCTCGGAGGCGGAGCTTGGACTGACGGATGAGAGCGACGGCATTCTAATCTTCGAAGACGATGCTGAAGTGGGAGGCCTTGTGTTCGAGTACGGGACAATTGCCAGCCGTCTGAAAGCACGCGGAATCTCCGTCCCTACTCCGGAACCGAAGGCCACTCCAGTTCAACCTGAGCCAACACAGGAATAAGCTGGAGGAGGTTGCAGTTGGTGTAGTGATCGATACAACCACCGAAACAGAGTTTGCGGGCTTGAAAGGTAGAGCTATCCATAGAAATATACGTGTGTGGAAAAGCAAAACTGGTTCGTTGTCTTCTTGGTATTAAATTGAAAAGGCTCGTGAAAATGGATGAGAATGAAGAAGTACAGGCGCTTGACGACAGCAAAAATGCTCGAGCTGCCGATAAAATACACACAAAAGAAAAACCAGCTGCCTCTGGCTGGCCTTGGCTCGAAACTTGACGCAATACACCACGATGACACAGACGAGAAGAGTTTCTATAGCACTCCGCCACCTTGTTTCTCTTTGCTATGCGACGCTTGCTCTGGAGACTGGTTCTTGGGGTGGTTAGCAGCACTGGGGATCGTTCTTATCAGAAGAGGGCGTCCATTCACAACTTGGTGACTCGTTTACTGGATGGAGGAGGGAACACAGCCCGTCTTTTAGTCGCGGGATGCTGTCACGTTTACTCTGGGAGCGAAGAAATGCATCTACCGCTTCTGCGGCATGTTGGCTACCCCGTCGAAGAACTCGACAGTCTGGTTGCCGACAGTCACATGTAAAAATCCCGTGGGCTGCTTGTTCTCATAAATAGACAGCTCTACCGGCGTAGGGACGCCGGGCGACACGTGTAGCACTTCTGTCTGTTGGTGGGGAATATCCATGGGAGGAGGATGAGGCTGCTGTGGCTGATACATCTTGTTCATCATAGACTGCATATACATACTCGACACGTTCTGCTGGTTGCTGTACACTGGCGATGATAGGCGCATGGCATTAGACTCGGCGTACATTTGCTGTTTGCTCAGAAGGCCGAGTGTGGCGCCCGGCGGCGCTAAGGAGGGCGGTGACGAGACCTCCATCTGATTCTCCATGGCGTAGCCACCGTATCGGAACTGCTGCATTTGCATCTGCGCGGCGGCGTCAGCGTTGGAAGTGTAATGCGTGTGTGTGAACGGGAAACGCGAAGTGGACGGCGCGCCGCTGTATATGGTAGCCATGTCTGTCTAAATGTGCTGGGTGCTCTTGGGTCTGGGCTTACGAGCGAGCTCTGTTGGCAGGCTGACCGCACACTGAGGCTTCTTCTTGTTTCTTGCACTTCTTGGGCTTTTTGACTATGGGCTTGCGTTTTCGGGCATCGGCGGTTCAGTTCGACGGTATTTTTGGCCAATACGAAAGGAGGGAGAGGCGGTTGGGGCAAGGTGATTGGCCTCAAAACAACTATTTTTAGAAGAGGAGTGATGGTCGCTTGATCCATCATCAAAAATCGCATAGGGATCTGTGGCAACCTTCGCTTCTTTATTGCCTACCTTACGTTATGTTCCTCCTTTATGCCGAAACGGGATTTTCGAAATCAGAAATTCGCGACATGGCGGTGACAGGTTGTTGCAACTGGCAAGACCATCTCTGACGTCGACCTAGAGCCCAAGCTCGCTAAGTCCAGGGTGATCGTCAGGCCGACGACCCTGTGGCCAGTGGAAGCGGCGATCCTTCTCGTCGATCGGGACGTCATTGATGCACGCGAAGCGTTTGGCCATGTAGCCCTGAGCGTCGAACACCCAGTTCTCGTTGCCGTATGCGCAGTACCATTGCTGTTTCTCAGCATCGAGCCACTCGTAAGCGAATCGCACGGCAATCCGGTTGCCATCAAAGGCAAACAGCTCCTTGATGAGCCGGTACTGTGACTCCCGCTCCTATTTGCGGGTCAAGAAGGCCTCGATTTCCCCACGCCCGTTGATGAACTCGGAGCGGTTGCGCCACGCGCTGTCGATGGTGTAGGCGAGGGCGACTCGCTTGGGATCGCGGGAGTTCCAGGCGTCTTCGGCAGCTCGCACTTTCAGGGTTGCGGTCTCGCGCGTGAACGGGGGTACCGGCGGTCTAGCAGCCTCACTCATACCTCTGGCAATGGTTATCTTCGTGGCCGCGACGCAATCGAACAGACTCACAGCTCGGCGAAGAATCAGCATTTTTTGATGGGTCAAAAAATGAAGTGAAGCGATCCTTTGACGATTCCGTATACAGATTCCGCATCAACTCCTGAAACTAAGGCTGCTAAATACCCCTTCAAAATAAATATGTTGGACTAACTCGTTTTAGTGAATTGTTGTGAAGGCCACGTTGATATCAACTGTCCCTTTTAATTTCATACGGCGAATAAGATATCGAAGTTGGAATGGAATCTGTACACGCCTTTATTTGATTTGCTTCTCTCATATTCTCTTGACGTGGGTCACATCTGAGCATTTGTTTGGTCAACATTCTCGATCAGTATGTACAATTTTGACCAATGAAAGTTCTTATTGCACAGAGTCAGGCCAACAAAAACAAATTTGGAAAGGAAGTGAATAGGATCACAAACCAAAATGCACAGCCGGGACGAGACAAAGACGACACGACGACCGTAATTTACTGCGGCTTCGTATTTTACATAAATTACGGTCTCGACAAAAATCTGAAATTTGGAAAAACGGAGGGGAGATTTGCGCACGTCCTGCGAGCCTTTCATTCCAGGAATCCGTTGCCTCACACCCCCACACCCCTCCCTCCTTTGCGTGCTCCGGACGCGTGCGATCGTGCGTAGACAGCCAGATATCGCCTGCTACGGCAATATTCACGACGATTATGAGCGACAGTGACGACATATCGGTCACGAACGGGTATGACAAAAGGAAACCGCTTGTACGAAATGCTAGCGATTCGAGCGACTCTGGGCTTGGATCTGACTCTTCTGACAGCGAGGCAGGAGCAGTGAGCGAGACAGCACCCTCGTTTCAACGCTGGCACGACACCTGGGATGATTTCTTCAAGAACTTACGGCAGTACGAGGCGGAGACGTCGCAGCTTTATCGTATTCGCACTTGTACAAGGGTTTCTACTCGAAATGACAAGATTAGGAAGAAGAAGAAGTGGAGGGAGGGCGATCTCGTGCCTGAATGCTTTGGGGACTACTACAAAAAGCTGCTCTGTACGCATGGGTGGGGTACGAAACCTCGAGGGGACGGCACGAGAACTGGCCACATTGGTCGTAGTACTGGGTGTGGTGTTAATCTATCTGCTACGGTTTCTCGCTGTCCTACAACCAATAGCTGGAGAATCTGTGTTACTACGCACAACAGAACCCACAACCACCGGCTTCGAAAGGAAGTTTACGCGAACTACCCTTCGACAAGGCGTGTTACGGATCCTGGCGTCCTCGACTTCGTGGACGAGCTGGTCAAGGCCGGTGCCAAGCCAAAGAGGATTCTCAAATATCTTCAAGAGACGACGGGTATCGTAACTTTTAAAGTCTATTATGCTCTGTGTTAAACTGAACTGTGCTATTGTTTTGTGCAGGTAAGCGCGTGATACTGCGAGATGTCCACAACTTGGTGCAGCGGCTAAAAGCCAAGCGACGTGGACAAGCCACCGTTGAAGAAAGACTGGAGGCGGTGCTGAGGAAATTTTGCTCGTATCGAGGTAACAATGCCACGGTGTTCGTTGACGAAACAAAGACAACTCAAACTATTACCATCCAGAGTCGGCAAATGAAGCGCTTCTTTGAAGCCTTTCCGGAGGTAGTAATGCTGGACTCGACTCACGGAACAAACGCTTCGAAGTATAAGCTCTTCAGCTTCATGATTGACGACACGTTTGGGCACGTAAGTACTACCGAAGATTAATGATCAGTTGGTTTCTGATCGGTGACCAGTTGGCAGCTGGGTTGCCGCCAGTTGGTAATTGGTTGGTCCGCTGGTTGGTGATCTATCGGTTGTTGGTTGGTGTTGTTGGTGACACGCGAACGTAACAGACTAACGTCGATGTGCATTTCTTAACAGGGACAATACATTCAGCATTCGCTGATAGAAAATGAGAGTCACGCTTGCATGAAGGATGCTATTGAAGCCTTCAAGGGTAACAATCCCACCTGGGATCGTATTCGAGTGTTCATGATTGACAAGGACTTTGGCGAGCTGAGTCTTTTGCAGAAGGAGTTCCCCTTGGCTCGAGTCTTGATCTGCCACTTCCATTTAAAAAAATACCTGCGCACTGAGATGGCAAAGTCGGTGTACGGTGGGCGTAACGCGGTAGACGTGGATCGAGTGGAGGATGCTGTGGATATGATGGTGACAGCAAAGGACAAGGACGAGTATGACCGAGGCCTTCGATATATGTACTACATTCTGGATGGTTTCGATGAGCAGAGCGAACTACCAAAGCCGAATCACCCTCTTCTTGACTATTTTATGCGAAATTGGCATTCTTGTAAGAAGATGTGGACTATGTACGAACGAGGTCACGTTGCGCATCTTGGCAACCATACTAACAACCGGTATGTACGTCTTCATTCCTATTATCGATAAAATCTAACCCTTTGGGTCTTGTAGTCTTGAATCTGCGTGGGGATTACTAAAGGAAATTCTGAAACCCGAAATGGAACTTGACGAGTGCGTTGAAACGCTGGTCTTCTTGCAGTCGACGGCGGAGCTGGAGTATGCGTCTCGGTTTAACGTAATTGGGTCCCGTCACTACCATGGAGCGGATGACATGTTACTTCGATTAGCAGGATTGGTAAGCCCACACGCGTTCGAGCTCGTCCGTCAAGAGTATGATCTTCTCAAGAGCGGTGTCTTGTACTATGAGGGTGGTTGGTTACAAGACGGTATCGTCAGACTGGAAAGCCGAAGAACAGGACGCGAATACACAGTTAATGTTTCGGTAAGTTGAGGTGAAAATGGTTTAATTACTGTCGGTTCGATGACTGACACCTTTTTGTTTATGCACAGACATTTTCATGCTCCTGTTTCTTTATGCGTACTCTACTGCTTCCATGTCATCATACGATGCATGTCCGTGCTTCAATGCAAAAGAAGAAAATAATCCCTTTGAACTACATTCATTCACGATGGTTACTACAAGCAGAAACCAACCGTCCTGAGGAGGACGAGGCTGATGAAGATATTTCATGCTCGTCGCTACGAGTCCAGACATCACACATGCGATCCGTCGAGCACGCAGTGTTAAATGGAACGACAAAGTGGAAAACGGCCATGGACATTGCCGGGGGCGTCGTTGAGGCAATGAGCTCTCATGGCACACGAACATTCCTTCGGATGACAGAAGTGTTTCGTGAGTTTGGAGAGTGCGTACGTGAAGGAGTGGTGCCGACTCTGATGAAGCCTCAAACTACTTCTGTCGAGAGTCTACTTAGAGCACCCAGTGGAGATTTTTATGTGCAGCACGACACCGAACTTGCAGACAGCGACAGCTCATCTGTACCGCCAACACACGAGGCCACCAATACAGCGCAAAGCAATACCACCGTGGATGGTTTCAATGTGGAAAGTGACTGTGGAGATTCGATTAATGGCGAAAGTGAGCAGCTACCAGATGAATGCGATCGACTACTAGCTGAAACGAACCGAATAATTACCCGAGTGCGAGATATGGTATCATCGGATAGCGACAACGACGATACGGAATTGTTCGAGCTTGTTCAACCCGGAAACAAGAATACACCTACCTCACGCACTCTAAAATCTGCCAAGATCCAGGAAACCAACCAGTCGGTGGTCATCACCAAACAGTCGGGCACCGCAACCAACCAGTTGAAAACTTCAACCATCCAGTCGGTGTCTTGCGCGGTCCAGAAGCCAAGCAACACATTCGATTTAGTGGACAAGGCTGCAGCATCGGAGTTGTCACAGTCGGTGAACGACACCACATCTTTGGCGGAGAAATCCGTTCCATTGGTGGATACTACCAACGCCGAACCCAATCACTCGGTGGATGACGGTAACCAGTCGGTGAGAAGCAGCAACCAGTCGGTGAGAGCTGGAAGAGAGTTTGCAGACCAGCCTACCGAAGCCACGTGTCAACTGGTACTTCGAAAACGCCGGTCAAAGGAAAGGGGTGACAGCAGTCCTGGTGACAGCTTCAGTCATGAAGGTATCTCAGGGGAGTTTCGCGTTAGCACCAGTGTGAAAAGCAAAGGAAGGCCAAAAATTAGGCGGAAACAAGCTCGTGAGGCGAAGAAACTCCGAATGGATGAGTCTATTGCAGAAGCAAAAGCTCTTGTTCAAGGAACGTTAGTTCCAGAGAAGGATCTGGCACTTGTGCGTAAGACATTGGCATGCAGTTTCAATGTTGAAGATGCTTTGCCGGTCCTTCACAGTATCGCCAAAGTTGATGCGCCAACTTGGAAGGCCACCTCTATCGTGCAGCTTGCACGAAAGCAGAAGGTCCACAAGAAGGTCACGATTGTTTTTCCGAAGAACTACGTTACCAAGTGCATCGCAGGTATAAATATGTATCGGAAGTCCTTTCCAAGCGACGATGAAGCTGGCAGAATGGGGGTATCTATCAAGAAACTTGGCACATTCACGGAGAAAGATTTGATCACAATGAGAGATTGGCATGACGAATCTCCGAAGTTTGATGCTTTTTGTGATCTAGCAGCGTGGATCAGAGTTTCTCGCTTTGCCCGAATTACACTTCCCAGTCCTCTCAACAACTGTGTCACGGTAGATTTGCAAGCCTGCGCAAAAAGATTGGAGACCGTGAATTTAAAGACTACTATGGACACAAGATTTGGACAGGTCGGTATCGAAGAGATGGCATTCTTCAGGCGATCGGAGTGGCTAGACGATTCGTGCATGAAACTTGTCATGAGCCACCTCATGGACCAAGATCAAGATGAGAATAAGAGGAGCTGTATTGGTGCTGTCAACCCGCTCTACGCAAGAGTTCACGATGAAGCAATGAAGTTGCAAGTGATTGGAAGCTCCCCTCTCCGGTCAAGCAACCGAATGATTCTGGTGCCGGTTTATCTCGATGGACACTGGGCAGGTGTTGTATTTGACAACGCCAAAAGTAGAGCCGTGGTGTTCGACCCTATGCAGACGAACAAATACTACAACCAGGCCTGTACAGTCATCAAAAAGTACTTTGGAAACTACTCTTCGAATCTCAAATTAGTCCGCCAGCACGCTCCGCGACAAAAGGATACCAATAGCTGTGGGCCGCTGGTTTTGCTGTTCTTCGAGTGCATGGTGCGAGGAATGGCAGTCCCAAACGTGGCCAGAGAGCAATTAGCGTATTTGCGATTTCGATATCTTTTCTTGACTAGCAAGGGGGTATTTTGCAGAAGCCCAGACACAGCCACGAGCGAAGAGTAACTATATCAATACATATCATTGCGTGCTCATGCATTATTCACGTTGTGTTAGCTACTCAACCTCGGGGGTCCATCGTACATCAACTTTGGCGACAAGATTGATGACTAGATCCATTTCATTAAGTCTTTCTCACATACGCGCAACATTCCAGCGGCATGCCTACATTCTCTACAAACGATCTCAGTTTTAGAGATTTTAAATCGTACCTACGCGAGATTAGTCGTACTTATGCGGATAAATTACGTACTTAAGAGGATATATTACGGGTTACCAACCAAAACCAAACTGGTTGGGGGTTTGCTGGTAAGTCGGTTGGTGAAAAACGTCCCGGCTATGCAAAACAGTCGGTGATCCTAACACGAGCCATTTGGAAATCTTCAGCCATCCTTTCATCATATAGATGATCACGTTCATATTATTTTTTAAACTCAATGGAGCGATTTCCGCAGACGCCCTGAGGTTTCTAAGTCGTCACAACAAGTAAACGAACCGACTCTGTAGTTGATGGAGAATTAAAACCCAACGTCCACACCTTCTGGTTCCATGCTGCCAGATGTAGACCCTCCGTCAGCTTCCCGCATCGGCGGCCTGTCTCAAGATCCAATCCGGAATGAAGTTATCGTTGAGGACAGCATCGTTTCGTGTTTGAAGTGTGAGAAGACCATCCATACGTCCGGAAAGACTGACGTCAAACGAATAAGCTACCGCATCACCAAGAAGTCTCTTAAATTAATGTGGTTCAACTCGACGGGAAAGGAGTTCAATAAGGTATCGCTTCACTCTCTGGCTACTGCCCTGCGTATCCGATATTGTTCCGAGGAGACAGCAGTTGGTAGCCTACTCGATGGCTGTTACGAAGACTTCTGTTCTGTGATGACGCTAAAGGCCGCCAACAGGAGCTGCACTGTCCTTTCTACTCAGTGGACCAACGGTAAGATGGTGATCAACTAGGTCTTAATATTCGAAACATGACGGTGTCATCGAATCTGTGTATACAGGCTCAGATTCGCTTGACGCACCGTACTTTGATTCGGATATTAAGTGCGTGATGGCCAAGCTCCCATTTGTGACAGTGGCCGCAGTAGTGACGGACAACACCGCCACAACCTTTTTGGTCTGGTCGAAACTAGTACAAAAGTGTCCGGAGGTGCTCTTCCTCCTGTGCATTTTCAACGCGTTGCATCTGGTGGTGAAATATCTCGTACAGAGTCTTCCGTGGTCCGGAAAGCTTGATGAAAATAGCTGTAATATGGTGCGCTTTGTCGCTAGCCAGTTGCTGTGGTTTGACCTCAAGCGGCTCCTGCATATGGAAGGAATATCAGCTCTCGTTCTGCCGGCCGACACGAGGTGGAATCTATTGAAAATGCTTCGGTCGATTAACTAGCAGAAAATACCCTTCAAGCCTTCGTCACGTCACAGAATTTTCTTTGTGAGCGCAACAAAGAACAAAACGCCAAACGATGTCATCCATTCGACACTGTGGTTACCGAGACCTTCGTGAAGCAACTAGAGAAGGCACTCGCTATTCTGAGGGTGCTCTCCACTTCGAAGATTTTTGTAAGAAACCCAAAGCTACCAACCGATGTATTTCGTATATTTCTGGAGCTTCCTGAGAAGTTCAGCGAGCTGCTAATCCCAGTGTCGGAACTCGGAAAGATCCTCAACGACCGCTTCACCAGCCACAACCAGCCCTACACATGGTCGCAATTAATCCGCGGCACACCACGCAGCAAGCTTCAAGCGCATTGACTCCGGTTTGCTGGACATATTTGCCAGCTGGCAGGGGTGGTCAAACTAGTTAATACAGCAAAATAGTGTTGGCAGCGATGCAAATTGGATCGTCCGTGGATGTCGGTTAGAGGTTGAAGCCTTCAATGGAGAACCGTTTGCGGTTAAGAGTCTGTGTGTAAAGCGACGCTGGTGTTTTTCCTTGAGTGGGAAGACGATGCGAAAAAAAAAAAACATATCGTGGCAAACGGTCACTGATTTCGAGCGTGTGTACGCTGAATCCGCGTGGGATCTCCAGTCCACTAGATGTCGTTGAAGCGCGAGCAATCGACTAGGACAAACCGTCGAATCCGCGGTAAGTATCTACCTATAAGTCAAATTTATAATCAATCGCTAAGGTATTGCTGGGTATTGCGGCGCGTGCGGTTCTGAGACACCAGTTAGCCTAGGGTTCAGAGTAGCCAAGCGCAATTTTCCTGTTAATACGATTAACCCCTTCATTCCTCTATTTGACACTTGGGATGGGTGAGTTACCCCATTATTCCAATGTTCCATTATCCAACCACCAATCCACCCTTCTCCCCTCATTTAAACCTGCTGTTGGCAGGACACTTATCGCCAAGTCCAACCCTTAAAAATCCATTGAATGGTGAAAGGGCTTTACCACGAGCTGAGACCATGTTTGGATCTTGATTGAAACACGCACCATAAAGCGAACGCATTGTTTCAGCCTTGCCAAGATTTTAGAATTCACCCCCTTTCTCGGCCTATGGCTACCATTACCACTTCGTTTAAGACGAAGACCCCTATTGTGGTAACATTATTGCTTTGCCACCGGATCCGCTGGCATATATCGGGGTTGATTCAATTAGAACTGACAGACGAGAGCAAATAGGTCCGATTCTGGCTATTTCTGATCAGACTTTGGATCTCCACCATCAGGGGGACGTCGCTTTCAGTTGACCATGCCTACCACGACTTTATGCGAGTTAGTATATAGATAATTAAGATGTAAATTTCTAAATCCATGCGTACTGAAGCGTGATTGTGAAGTAAACGATATTATGATTGTTTGTGGCAGCTAGATTAGGCGCGGTCGTTGATAGGAGGTGTCCTAGTAAATGACTTTGGGAAGTCCACTTTGGCCTCCAACGGCGAAAATTCTGGCACACCATTGATAATTTCGAGTTTTCAGCAACATATCCGGCCCGAAGTAGCTACTTTACTTACCACTTTGTTCTATACGGGAGGCACTCAGCAAATCGTATCCAAGATATTAGATCTCGGACCATCCGTTTTGCCAAAATGGATAAGAACCACAATACATGTACAGAATAAACTATGTCGAGCCATACTATATACCACCTTTTAGCTAATTAGTACGCACAACGGTTGTCAGGCCGTAACCCTATCTCGTCGCATACATGCCGCTTCTGCACTGTGCATAAGGTCGATGAATACACACCAGAAACTACTGTCCAAAGCGGGGTGGTCGTGCTTGTGTAAGCGCGCATTGTGTTAAATAACTAAGAACTGACTTTTGAACTCGAATCGTAGGGCGGCTACACGTACTTATTTGCGGTAGATTGTTGGCTGGATTCATTAATGTAGTTAATGTTCGCCCTATGCCAAGCCGTCTGTGCTCTCGAATATCCTCTTAATATGTCCAACATAGTATAGCCAGATACCATTATGAAAGCAAAGCCGCTCCCTTGTAAACGGTGGTGACACGCTGTTAACGGTTCGGGGCTTAATTTTCAGACGTCAGTGAAGCATTGTGAACTGCGTCCTCACCGCTCCTGCTTCCGCGATCACTATATCAACCATACACCCAGTAGTTAGCTCAATAGCTTATAAAAATCCATCCGGCTGCTAAGTTAAAAGTGGCAGCATAACGGCCTCAAATACGCGCATTCATCTCACCGCCACAAACTGTCTGCTACGGTCCTCTGTCTTTGAATAAGTTGATCGTGTGCTCCCCTTGCTAAAGTATCAAACAGAACAGCCGAACACTCAGTAGTTAGTGCGCACGACTTCGAAATTTCGACAATCTCCCAGTATTTGCCGTACGTTAGGTTAAAAAGTGACTAGTGTGTGTTCACAGTCAATACCTACCGTAGAACTTGTTTAGAACCCCATCCCTCAAATAAATACCCCCAGGTGGTGGTGAAATTTATTACAGTCACACCCAGTACTAGAAGCCCCTTTCAAATACTACCCCATCTGTTTCTGTCACCACACAGAAAAACGATTTCTAGTTTGTTCTAGATCAACCGTATGCTAGATTCGAGACCTTCGTCCGGTACAACTTAAGCTCTGTTTGGAAATAGCAACGGGGCGTCTACCTTACACCAAATTGCGAAGAATGCCAAGAAAGGAACTATTCATGCTGCAGCGATCAAGTTCAAAGTCGACCGCAAATGCATTCGGGATTGGGTAGCGCAACATAACGCTGGTACTTTCGAGGAGGTCTCGCTAAGCAGCTATCAAAGAAGTGGCGTCGGTCGCCGCATTATTTGTGAGGAGTTGGAAATGTTTCTCATCAGCGAAGGTCGTGAAGCCCACCGCAAGTATCGTCGTGTCACTCAACACCGAGTAGTCGAAATGGCAGCGGATACTTTTCGCATGTTAGCGGAGCGCCTAGCCTTACTCTTTCCAAAGAATGATTCCATTGTTTTCTCCCCCTACACATCCTAGTGTTGCGCAAGACTACCAATATGCCAAAGTTCACCAGTGCTGTCATCGCCGCTCGTGGGGCAACTTCATCTTAGACCTGTGTACACCCGTCCATGAGTACAAATTGAGCCACATTGCACCATTAACTGGACTAAACGGCCGTGTTTACTGACCACGCTTGAACTTGTGGGTACGGGCCTTTAATACAGAAGGTTATTATACGTTGTGTGCTGACGAGAATAAATGTAAAGTAGAAAAACAAAATCATTATGAGAACGTGCACATGGTCCAGTGACTCTGTGGTAGAATCTACGACTGTTGACTATACCCGAAAAATCTTGTCGAGAACGCGAGAAAAACCGTGGATCTTGCATTGTGTGTCAAATAAATACAAAAGCCCTCGTCGAGTATAACCGTAAAACCTTGGCCATAATACACGCATAAAACTTTGTTGAGTATAGCCGAAAACCGTTGTCGGAAATACCCGTAAAGCCTTATCATAAATAACCGGCAATCCGTTGAGTCAGGTTATCTTCAGACAAATGGAAGATACGACCCAACACATGGTCGCTGAAAAGATTGAACTCACCGTGACAGTAAAACAAAATGGATGGGGTGCGACAGAGGCAGCAATAATATTTGGCATCCCATACACCACGTTACTGGGTTATTTTGGCGCTGAAGAAGTCCTGTTTTCAACTAAAATCAACCCAACGTCAAAATAAGCAACGCCGCGAAGGTCTCTCCCAGACGAACGTGTTTGAAATAGTGGTGGTTAAGCTAGGCAAAGAGTAGGCTGGGTTGAATGAAAAAAATGTCGCGCACAGAGATTATTGCGGAGTGTGGAATGAAGATTTCAGGAAGGCCGTTGGAGCTAATGACTTTCCCGATTCATCACGCAAATTTGCGGTTTTTATATTTGTATACCCAAGAAAGACTAAAACACCCAGGTTACAACCAGTTGTGCTGCCTGGTAAGCGACCCAATACTTAAGGATCTAATACGTCACAAGAAGCGGTATCGAGTTTACCCGAAAAGACCCAATACCAGGTGTAGACTTGTATCCCCAAAATAAACACAAGAGCAAGTATAGAGTTACCAGAAAAAACGCAGAGCAGGCGTCGAGTTCGGTTAAAAGGAATCAAATTTACCAGCCTCAAGTAAGAAACTCGGCAGTAGGGAATTTCCTGTGGAGGTACATGAGGAAATTCTCCAGGGACGTCTACTCCTAAGCATGTGTACAGACCTTTGACGCGAAAGACCACCGCTATATCTTGCTTCAAGCCTGATGAAACGTATGAGCTTGGGGCAATGCAGAAGAACTTGGTCACCCTGAATCCCGGTAATTGGTTGGATGACACTGTGATATCATTTTGTATTCGAGAGAGCACGCCTGTCAGCGACACACATTCAAACTTGATTTCAAGTTATTTGGTACTATCTTCGATAGCTACAGAAGAAATCGGGGCAGCTTGGTTGCGACATACAAAGCATCTCTGCACGATTTACGTACGATTAGTACCGGACCGTTATCGTCCCAGTGTTCTTGAACCTGCACTGGAGTATTGTCGTGATACAGAATCCGGTCCTAGCTGCAGAAAAGGTGAAACCCTATCTGCTGCTTACTGACTCCTAGTAATATCACGCGTCCCAAGAAATCGTCGAAATCTTTGTTGGGTATTTCAATCAAGAGGCCGTGAACAAGTACCGAAAGAATATGTCCCGTCTGTGACCAAGTGAGTGTAAACGTCTCCCTCTCAGTGCAATAGCGACGGTGCATCATCGCCCACTATTACCTTCGTGAGATGGACCGCGCCGTACTCCGATACCAAGCACTCTACTTCTACTCAGCATTGGTACAATCTGTAGCGTTCACAAAAAGGTTAAGGTTAGTCCGAACATCATTAGCATGCAGAAGAAGGACATCATTCTCAACCACCACATGTTGTAGACAAACACCGAAGACCAGTAGCATTTATATCAACGAAGCACGCTCTAAATCAAACAATTACATTCGCTTTAGTGTAGCGATCATTGCAAAACATCCAGCAGGTCGACGCTCCGACGACGCATTGTCCAGACGGTTGTCTTAAATCTTCTGTCCTTGGACACGTATAGGTTGTGCTAGTAGTCAGTAAGTAAATCCATCCCATAAACCAACAGATAAGAAATGGTAACGGTTGAATTTGAACTAACATCGCCCTGCGCTCTAGCCATCGAGCTACGTTGTCGTCAGTGTGTGTGCGTGGAGTGGGGGGGGGCGGTGTGGCCTTAGAACGCGAAGTGAAGGTTTACACAATCGGGTGGAAAAAATAGAAGAGTGGGCCCGAAGCCTTGTTGTAAGTAACAGTAGAGTGACTACGTGTGGCTTGAAAACGCCGACGGGTTGCGTGTCAGCACACAACATTGTGGAGCGTTACTGTTACGGGCTCAGACCGGTACCGATGTACACTAGACGACTGGGAAGGTGTAAGTGTATTGAACTGTGAATGTTAACTACCGAAACGGCCTCGACACTCGAGGCCGTCACAACCAGTGGATACGCGCACAGCTCTGATTGGTCACCGCGATGGAGCGGTGGCGACATTGTGTGACAGTTCCTCTCAAACCTGAAAATACGTGGAGACTTCGGTGATGACAGCAATCGAGGACCTGCAGCGCAGATAGCAGGCTGGACGCAGGAAGAGAACCAGCAGCAGGATCAGACGCCAGCGGCGGATACGCTGGTGTCCTTAGGCGCCGTCGGTTTGGTGAATGCAGTGACTTCCGAGGCCCGTTGTTAAAAGACGAGATGCGGAGCTGGTTTCAGCGGTGGCGCGGCGTCCGAGGCAAACGCGTCACAGTGCCTCATATCGTGACGGAGGAGTAGCTCGGCTGCGCTTGGACTTCCTTCATGGAGCGGTGGAATTGGGAAACAGGGCCTATCTTCTGGAACGCCATCGTGGCACGTGAGGCCACTTACGAGCGCATGTCGGTCGGCATTCTGGCAGCTCGTCTCTGCGACCTGTCGTGGGCGACGGACCGGCAGTACTGTTACGTTCATTACCTTGAGGGCTGCCCGAATTGTCGCGGCTTCAACCTGCCGCGACCATATGAGTCCGAGTGGCGCCACTACGTCCGAGACCATCCCCTCTCCGAAACGGAAGAGCGCCTTATCGGCTGCTACCGTCGTCGCCCCTACGAAGCTAGACACGGCTCGCTACTGCGCCTGCAGCAAGAGCCGCCTCGTACGCCCCCACACTTTCCAGCACGTCCACCAGCAGCAGAGCGCGAGGTTCCCATCTATCGTCCATGGGATCCAGCCAGCGGACGAAAAATCGACGGTGATCAGGAATTAGAGCATCGCGGCGTAGTTATCGTCGTGACGAAGGATGGCCTCCACAATATGCCGGATATTACCAGCGTTATCCACAAGCACAGGGCCGTCTCCGGGTGCGACGCGGTGAGCATCTTTAGTCGCGTCCCAACGCGCTTAAGGAGCTCCGACCAGAAAGAAGCAGTGAACCGGGGATTTCGATCGGACACGATCGAGGTGGGCAGGCCGTGGTGGCGATACACGGTGTCGACGAAAATCGCCGCGGGCTGCTGCGCGGTGATCGTGGCGGCAGCCGGAGTGAGATGCACCATCTTCCTAAAACAATCAACGAAGACGAGAATGCCGGAGCGGCCTTGGGCGTCCTGGGGTAGCCCAAACACGAAGTCCATGCTGATAGATGACCAAGGCTCCGAGGCGACAGGCAGCGGTCGGAGAGGTGCATGTTTCGACGAATTTGGCTTCACGCGCTGACACGCCTCATAGGAGCGGACCCACTTTTGCACCCACATGTACATGTGTGGCCAGTAGTAGTCGCAAGGCAGCGACGTGAACGGCTTTTCGTGACCAAGGTGGCCGCCACTGGGAGTATCATGAAACTCGTGAATCAGGCGAGCGCGGAGGCCGTCGTCCGGCGGGACGACGACGCGAGGAGGGTCCAAACAGTCAACGCAATAGGTGAGAAGGTTCCCATCCAGCGTGTAGCTGTCGACGCTGGAGCGGTGAAGCGGAGATAATTGACGCCGAGCCGCGGCGGACGGGTCCTTCATGTACTTGATAATCTCTACACACGCATGGTCCGACTCGCACGCCGATGCTACCAGGTCACGGAGCGGGCAGGTTGCTGTAACAGCGACCGCGGCCAGCTCCTCTGCGACGAAAACTGCGCAGTTGCTGTCATCCTCGTCGCCACCCGCGTGGCGACACGACTGAACATAGTCTGGTCGACGCGACAGCGCGTCGGCGAGGATGTTGGGTTTAGTGAACGACGAAATTGAACTCGGGGAACAATGAGAGCCAGAGCGCCATGCGCTGGGAAGGTGAGGGCTCTTCGTCGCTATCCGCAGCTAGGAGTGGTCCGTGTAGATGGCGAAGGTTTGCTCCCCCAGAAGGTAGACACGAAACTTGATTAGTGCGTAGCGCATGACCAGCAGCTCCTTATTTTGGACGGGATAGTTGCGTTCCGCCGGCTTCAACTGACGCGACTGGTAGCTCACCACGCGTTCGCGTTCATCCTCGTCGAACTGCATCAGGGCGCAGCCAATAGCGAAGTCGCTCGCATCGCAGACAATGTGGAAGGGCTTCGGGTGGTCAGGCAATATAAGGACGGGTGCTGAGGACAAGCTCTTCTTCATAGCGTCGAACGCGGTTGATGGTCAGGACGCCACGGTCACGTGGCGTCAACCTCGAGGAACTGCGACTGCGGGCGAACGGTTGCCTCAAAATTCTCCGAGGAGTGGTCAAGATACGTCGCCAGTCCCAACCACTACCGAAGTTGCTTCGGATCCTGCGGCGCCGGCCAAGCGCAGATGGCTTCGACTTTCTTCGGATCCAAGCGGACACCATCCTTGCTGACGTAGCTCCCGAGCACTGGGATCTCGGGAGCACAGAAAATACTCTTCTTCAAGTTGGCGTACAGCTTGTTGTCTCGCATCACCTCAAACACCTGACAGAGGCGCCGCAGGTGGACCTCCACGTCCGTTGTACCGTCCTCGACACGACTGTGAATGAAGATGTCGTCGAAGTAACTGGACACGAAGTCTCGGAAGGGCCGCAGTAGGTTCGAGACCATGCGATCGAAGGTGGCAGGGGCGTTCTTCGGCCCCTGTGGCAGGACAAGCTATTCCCAGAGCGTGCCACTGGGCGTGCTGACAGCGGTTAGTGGCACGGCATCCTCACACATCAAGATCTGATAGGATCCATCTATTAAATCAATGGCTCTGTACTTAGTGCTACCTGACATGGTGTCGAGCACCATGTCCTTCCGGGGAACCGGTGTCTGCGCCGTAATGGTGGCTTCGTTGAGCTTGTTGAAGGCGTGGGCGATGCTTCACCCTCACATCTTTGTGACGTACGGGCTGTGGTCACTGAGGCGCAGCATATCAGAGTAGTACAAGATCAGTGTGGCGGTCAGGACTTCGGCTGCGTCTTCGTCAAGGTTGAGGGCTTCGTCAGCAAATCCCAGAGTGTTCGAGAATATCAGAGCCTGGAGTTTAAGTGCCCGACCAAGGACTAGTGTGTCAAGTGGTGAATATGAAGGCAAGCGAGCCCATCCTTAGGCTTCCACCCGCTCAAGACTGGAGATACCTGCTGATCCGCTTGTGTCGTCCCAAGCATATAGCCAAACGCTTTGTTTATCGACGCGGAGATGATGTTCTGGCTGGCACGTGGACCAGCTGGAAGGGTCACGCTGGGGAGTGTGCTTGAGGACTTCCGAGTTCCAAGACACGAGACGGTGTTTATATTGTGCATATTGGGATAACTACGTGTTGTCTCCCTTTGGAGTATTCTGGGGTTGGTGATTGTGGAACGAGGTGGGCCTTGCCATTTTGGAACGGTGTCGGGTTAATCGGTAAGGGGGAATGGATCCTACGGATATGGAACGCGTCGACGGCGTGCCAAAGGATGATACGACTAATAGGGAGCCTGAAGAGTAACTGGGAGATCAAAGGTGAAGAAACGAGCAGAACGCAGAGGCTTGAAAAGGACAGGCGAGCGAGAACCGCTCGCATTTTCGGCTTGCGGCGATTGGACTGGGCTGAACCTGATTCGAGAGGGCCATGGAACTCCCACTCCCAGAAAGGCGCCGGTGTGTCATCCAGAACCGCCAGTGGGCCCGATGGACGTTCCGATCTCCAGCTGGATCGTACCAGAGAGGCCAACCCGTCCAAGGGTACGCCAGGCGCCAGGGCGTCTTGCCAGCTACTTCTGCCTTGTGAAGGACTATGGCGATCGCAGCTCGTACTCACTTCTAGTAGATTGGCAAAGTCGTATGACGGCAGCATCGATGCCTTCAGCTTCTCTGTAGAGCGCAGCTTCTTGGAGGCTGGCTTGAATACAGTGTCGTCGGCGCTGGATTTACGTTTAGACGTCACTTTTGGGTGATGTCGCGGGCTTCTTGGTCGAAGAGGATGACTTCTTGGACGACCCCGCGGGTTGCGGGCGCGTGGAACGCCGGGCGTGGCAGGCATAATCACAACAGGGCCCTTTAGGCCGACGCTTGACTTGCCTTGGATGATGTCTTCGACGAGTTGACTGAGGTGTTGGAGGCCCGTGGGCATGCCGTTAACCTCGAGGTGCGTACGCAGCTCGTCCCAGTGCTGTCGCTTGAGGGCCTAGGCGTCGTCGGAAGAAGTACCATGTTCTTCGCGATCGCGAGCAGCGTCGAGGAAGTCGCGAGACCGCTTCAACTCGGTGGCGGTGAGTCGAGTCGTCATGACAAAGGCGTCGGCTGTGTGGGTCAATTAGAAAATTGAGACTGAAGGATCTCATTTCGGGTATGATTAGTGGCTGCCATCGGGGTACGCAAGTGGGACGCCAGCTGGGAAGGGACATTGAAGTGGAACGCGATGATGGTAACTGACCCAGAGCGAGTAGGCGCTAGGTAGGACACCAGTCCTAACGGTGGACGACAGTTAAAAGATCACTCCGAGAATCGACGGACAATGGAGAGTTGGCTAGCGTGGGCTGGGGCCGTGGAGGTAACGGAGGTAGCAAGAACAACCAACCACTGGCCGCTCACTAGTAGTGCCGCTGCAGGCATCGTAGTGTTGGTGGTAACTACTCCGCTAAGGAACGTCTCGTGGGCGTTCCTGGACAGCGTCGTCGACAGCTGAAGGACGGTTTACTTCTTCTGGTACAGATATCTCGAAGCAGCGCGGAACGCGAATGCCTCTGCGCTACCTCCTCTCGAGTATGCGTGCGCCCTAGTCTCGTTGGCGCTCCTGATCCCGATTGCTGTACTGCAAGATTACGGTTTGGGATAACAGGACGGCTGTGCTTGAGGTGGTGCGAGACGTTCCACCACTCGCGCTGTATGTTCGTTCCTGACGCGATCCAGCTACTCTGGGTGTTGACCTGCAAGTACGCGCGAGCTACGGGAGAAGCTGCGATGGCGGTGATCGAGAGGACAGGTCATTTCTTAGTGGGTACCTATTTGACGGCCGCGCGGTTACAGTCTATGCTAGTGTACCTGCCCCGATTGGTGTACGAGAGTGTGGAAGGCGTGCTAGGCGGTTGGATCGGCGTGGCGTTCGTTACATTCGTGGTGGATGTCTACCTCGAGTTTACAGTAGAAAGCTGCTACTGGAGTGTGGCTGTTCTAGTGGTTGGCTGCTATAGTCATGGCCTACGGGATTACGGGGCGTGTCGCCCCAACAGAAGGGCCGGGCTGGGATTGAACGTGAAGCAAGGGTAAAACGGACTCACTGGATGCATAGGGCGCTTCGAAGAAATGGAGCGCGCCAGCTTGGAGCGTCTACGCGGGGTGCAAGCGAAAGGAACGCCTACGGAGGCTCAAGCTGCGAGTGCGACGTCGAATGGAACGCCGAAGGGTGGCGTTCCAGAAGTGTCCGCTGATAGGACCGTGCGACCGTCGTCGGGCGGAGCGGCTCGGCGAGGGCGCCGAGGATTAGTCGGGGAGAATTGCCACGGTCTACAGTTAGATGGAGGACTCGCTATCCTCGTGGATTGTATCCAGAAGGTCTGCAACTACAGGCTCAACGGGCTACATCCTACAAGCAAGGGCAAGAGGAGCAGACGGCGGCGTTCCATGTCTAGAGTGGGTCTGGAGTGAAGGGAATGTGGAGGTACCTCGTCGTGTACCACCACCGGAGAAGAGATTTGTGGATAGGTAAGGAGCTTCGTGGTCGTAGGGAGACCGTGGGGAGAGGCTCAGTCGTGTTTTTCCTTCTCAAGAGAGAATTACTCAGAATACATCAAGTTACATTTGGATTATCGCTCTAGTTCTCGTTCCTACGTCGGCCTGCTAGATACACGACCCCGACACTAAGGAGGAGGACCAGTTCTTTTCCGATTAATCATCCGTACATGTCGATCGCTGTGAATCCGTGGTCCGTTAGCACCTGCCCGAGATCAGTATCCCATATTGGTCAACTTGCATCAACTTTTGGTCCAACGTCAGGTGTCCCCTTAATCCGTCAGCTTCAATATTTGGTCTGCCACCAATCACCGCTGTCTCTTCAGTTTGTCGGTCGTGCCTGTGTTGCTATTCTTGATCGCTTTCCATTCAACATATTCGCGCCTAGGATCGCGTCTTCTATCAATCGTGCTTTCGCGGTGCTGTTCCCTCGTCGTTGTGTCGTCTGTGCCCTCATTGACCAGCCAGGAATTCTCCGAGCGTACCGCGCGATTGCACTCCGCCGTTGTTGCTACGATCGTGTGTCACAGTCTCCGATCGCGCACGCCTCGCCTGATTGGGACGGATCTTCTTCATCAGCAGCGTAGGCTCCCAGAAAAGTTTTAATACAGCTACATTGTCAGCACAGTCAGACTCTTGACTTGGAAACAAAATTATAGTATCTGGTATTGGCTTGAACACGAACTGCTTTTGCGAACGTGATGTATCAAATGCACACGGATAGCGTAACAGCGAAGATCTGAAGCAAGGAGAACTAGGGCATAGCCGAGCATAGGTATTGCAGTACCAACGCAACGGGTGCAGTAGCGGATAGCGAGTGACGGGGGCAGAGGGCGCTGAAAGAAAACTCATCCTAGTGAATCGGGCTGCAACTGGAGGGGGGGGTATGTGGATAAAAACTCATAATCCGAAGTGAGTGAAAGTATGGTGCCTTTGGAGCTCCACGATAGGCATTTGCCACGACGGTAATTTTTCACGAGTCTGGATTTCCCAGTCAAATTGTATTATACTTGCCTTTTTACCACTCTAAAAAGAAGATTTTTTTACAATGCTGGCACCAACTTCATTTTTGAAGATTTGAAGGCTCATGACACCCGTTCACGGTTTGCTAAGGTTGCTTTCCGGGTCGCTTTACAATATAATACAATAGTATTATCTGTTATAGTATCGTACTTCTGGTTGTGGCAACGCCTCCGGCACAAAACCGAAGCGTGAACGGTAAGCGAATTCAAAATTACAAAAATATCAGCCAGTCAGCTCCAAAGTAAAATAAAAAAATTGTGTCCTCCACACAGAAAGTGTCAAGAAAAGAATATGGCATTTCGTTTTTCGCGCTTTCCTACACCTCTTGTCGTCGAATGAGTCTCAACTCTGCCCCATTGGAAGTAGGCCTGGCGTTCGATACTGGACCGGAGAGCGCGCACGCCGTGCAGGACTATGCGCTGGCGCTCCGCAAGTCCGTTCGCGTGGAGCGCGCGAGCGGCTCGGACCGGCGTCTGGTGTGCTCGTCCGAAGTGCCATGTGGCTTCTTCGTGCAGATTTACCGCAAGCGCATGGCCGACAAGAAGACGTACGGCAAATGGTACATCGCGTCACTAGATTTGACACACTCTGAGGGCTGCAATTCGGTGTGCCGTCTCACCACGCGGCAGGTCGCCGCACTACCAGCATTCGTAGAGGCCGTGCAGACCAACCCGAAGGCCTCGATCGAGTGCCTCATGGACCTGGTGCTGGAGCGCCACGGCATATCGCTTCAGAAACAGCTGCGCCTCGTGTACCGAGCCAGAGACTTGATACGTAACGGCAAAGTCGTCAATAGCAACTTATTGCCCAGTCAAGATGCGCCGCTGCCGGAGAGACAATACGTGCGCTGTCGCGCGAGGGAGAAGAAGGCATCGCCCGAGCCAAAGAGACCCAAAAGCGCTGGCAGAATGAACTGGAGTGATGCGCTTATTGAGTCGCTACTCATTGAGCGGCTTGTCAAGTACGGGGAGCAGTTCGTTGACGCTCGAGATCAGTCGCAACATCGCGAGTTGTGGGAGATCATCCAGAGAGAGTTCAATACCATGCACGACGAGGCAGTCACGGTGACGCAACTGCGTGCCAAGTTCAGATATTTGCAAGAGCAGTATGTGAAAATACGTGGTGAGGAGGATGCGGCTGCCAAAGATCCTACCAAGCTGGTGATATACCCGCGCTGTTGGGATATGCTGGCCGAGTATTTTGGAGAAGAAGGCGTGCACAGCAGCCATGATGTTGGACTGGATCATGAGGAGACTGTTGTGAAGGAAAGGGATGCCAACCAAGCACTGAGTGTACCGGGTCAGTTGGACAACCAGTTGCCAGCACAGTCAGCACCGCTGGTCCCTCTGACAACCCCTTCGTACGCACAGGCCTCAATGGCACCTCCAATCTATTCAGCTCCTGTGCCAGCAGCCCCTCAAAGTCAAAGTCTAGAGGTCAGGCTGGCGTCTTCTCCTGATGTAAAGAGGAGGAGACTAAATACTTCAGAGACTTCGGTTGTTCAACAAGACCTGCGTCCCGTTGCAAATGCAGCTCCTGATGCTACCAATGAAGTGGCACAAAAGCTGGAGACTATTCAAAATGTGCAGAGCGATATGGCTCGATCCATGGACGGCATGAAACAAGTCGTCGAGCAGTCGAACGAGGCCATTCGAGGCCTCCAGGAAGCACTGACCCAGTCCAACCAAGTGAACGCTGCACTGCTAGACTTCCTCAAACGCCAACCATCTGCATAAGTACACAGTTCGATCTAATAGGTGGGGTGACTTACATTTAACGCTGCGTTACGCTGATGTGAATAGCTTTCTTTACATGCCTACGCCGCATTCGCCTTCTTGTGGTGCTGGTTCTCATACGCCTGGAGCTCACGTCGCAGGATCTTGCCGGTCGCGCTCTTCGGGATGGCGTCGATGAACTCCACCTGGCGCACCTTCTTGAACGGAGCGACCTTCGAAGCCACAAAGTCCATGACGTCTTCTTCCTTGAGTCCGGCAGCGTTCGTCGGGTCCTTTAGTACCACATAGGCCTTAGGGATCTCCTCTCCCATGGCGTCCTTGCCTCGCACACAGCACGCATCCGAGATCTGCGGGTGGTGGTTCAACACGTCCTCCAACTCAGCCGGTGCCACCTGATGTCCCTTGTACTTGATGAGCTCCTTGACGCGATCGACGATGAACACAAAGCCATCCTCGTCGATAAAACCAATGTCACCAGTGCGCAAGAAGCGGTCTTCAGTGAACACGCTCTTGTTCGCTTCGGCGTTGTTGGAGTAACCGAGCATAACCTGAGGGCCCTTGTACAGCAGCTCACCGTGCTCACCCACACCTAAGTCTTTGTCGGTAGCAGTGCACTTGACACGAAGCTGCGTGTTTGGTAGCAGTCGACCAACACTTCCCTGGAAAGCAAAAGCAGTGTTAGTTATTTGGTTTGGGTATAGATTGGAGCACTCCTGGTACTCACCGGCTTGCGATTGGCGTCTTCGGCGTAGTTAACAGCAGGCGAAGCTTCAGTCATGCCGTACGCTTGCTTCACTGTGACCTTGAGTCGGTCCTTGACGAGCTTCTCCACTTCTTTGCCCATGGGTGCTCCACCAGAGACCAGGAATTGTGTTGCCGAGATATCGTACTTCTCGACGAGAGGATGGTGAGCCAGGAACAGAGCCACGGGGGGAGCAATGTGGGCCGCGCGGATCTTTAAACAATCAACCGATCAGCTATATCAGCTGTGTAAAGCAGATAGTAAAGTGGCTTACCTTGTAAGTGGACAATGCATTGAGGAACGTCTCGGGCTCGAATCGAGGCAGGATCACCTTGGCAGCACCTTGGTACATTGATAAGTGCATCATCATCATGCCGTAGATGTGGAAGAAAGGCAGCAAGCCAAGCGAGTATCCGCACAGATCTTGCACATGGTCGACCTGCAGCGCGTTCGATAACATGTTCCTGGCGCTCAATGCGACGCCCTTGGGGATACCCGTCGTTCCACTAGAGAACGGCAGCATGACGTTGCTCTCCGGGTCGATCTTTTCAAATTGGAAGCTGTCGTCGTCATGCTGAACGAGGTCACTAAAAGGAATAGAACGTAAAGTTAGTACCAGATACTTCCTCCACAGCAAAGATATGGAGCTTACTCAATGCTTTTGAGGCCTTGAGCAGACTTGCCCATCGTGTAGATGAACTTGTTTTCAATGCCACACATTCTGCCAGCCTCGACTGCGGTCTTCTTCAGGTCCTTGTGGGTGATAATGTACTTGGCCTTCGACGCCTTGACCTGAACGGCCAGTTCGTCCGGCAGGAACATAGGTGACGAAGGAGAGCACACAGCACCAAGCGAAGTCAGCGCTGCATCACCGGAACGATCTTGAGTAATTCCATTCGGTTAACGTAAGATAAAACGCTTACAGACGTACCGAGTACAACTGTGGGGTAGTCCAGGCAGTTGAACGAGTGCACGATGACCGACTGCAAAGCCACAATATCATCAGTATCCGACAGAAACTACAATTTTCTGTGTAGAAAGCTACGTACGTCTCCCTTCTTGACGCCGTTTTTGGCCAAAGCAATGGCGAACCGCCGAGCTCGTTCATGGAGCTCCTTGAACGACACATGCTGGTGCGTGATGCCGTCAATGAAAGCGGGTTTGTCCGCGTGAACGCTCAACTGGTCCCCGACGATGTCCCAAATGGTCTTGTCCGGGATTTCCACTTCCGGGTGCGGCGACTCGTGCACGATCATGGAGAAGGAGCGGAACGTCAACGGGGATGTTGACGCAGCCAACGGAGTTGGACGCCGCAGGATGTGCGGGGCGGCATCGCGGAGACTCAAGCGAGCGGATGTGGTGCGTAATAGACGACGTGCGAGCATGAGCACTAGTTAATATATGAATAGAGGACAGCCGTGGAGACTTGGGGCTCAAGGGGCGGAATCGCTAGTGAGCTCCTGGTGCTGCTGACGCACTTCGAGCCATTTCGGCCGAGTTGAACTTTTGCAAGGATGATGCGCCGACTTTAGTCGACCAATGGGAAGCGAGTATTTTCGGCTAGATGTAAATAAAAAATAAAATATTTACCGCGTATCAGCTTGTTAAACATGTTGAAGCTGTCGTAAAGTTAATCATTGCTTGTTTGCAAATCACCGGGAGGCTACGGGACTGAAGCATTTGGCATCGCGCACCAAAATGATCGGGTCTGGAATGGAGTGCGGATATCGTGTGTGCAGCCACGTGCTGCCATGTTGCTATTATAGACAAGTGCGTGTGCCTCTTTTGCAGTGCGCGCAATCGTGAGGCGAAAACGTGTCGGTAGGGAGAACTTGGCAGGCATCGATGACAGATCAATCCAACTGTCACCAGGTTGACCCTTGATGCTGAAGCCGTCCAGTCTGAGCGGCTGGAGCGTAAACCTTCGGTGTAGATGCCGTAGTTCTCATGAATACAGTACTAACAAGATGGCATTAATCTTATTCGAGGCACTTGCATTGGTAAGTTGCCAAAATTGCTATCTAAGACCCTTTCAGCTCTTCCGGCACACCGAAAATGAATCGATCAACAGCTGTAATGAAAATGATGTACATCTACCTCCGAGATCAAGTTGAAGTAGGCTGACGTTCATGTCATCGTTTTGTTTTCAAATCGCTCATGTCACTATTGCGTGGTGAGCTCGAGTGCTAGCGCAGTGGCTGGATGTCAGCCCAGTTTTACCAGCTTTAGTTATGTTTTTTACGTCCACTTCCCGAGATGGCTCCATGTATGCACGACGAAGATAAATGATTAACGCAGTACAACGGTGAGAGTGGTCGTCACTGGAGAAGGACTGGGGCAAAATACAATCGCCTTTGGGAAAGAAGGCTTGGGAGGTACTGTAACGACCCAGTTAAACGCAGAAGTCGTTGGTGCCAGTCTTAACGAACGATAGGCGATTCTTGGAAACAACGGTTGCTGTTCACTCAAGAAACGGCAGCGAGTGTACGATACTTTGATATTTGTGAACTCGCACCTTATCCCTCGAGGTGTAAGCTCAAACAGCAGAAGAGGTCGAACCTCTTCACTCGATTTCTCAGCACATACAATCGTTGTCAAGGTCAACGCACAGATTCTTTTCTTTTCTTGCACCACCGAACGATAAGCTCTGCAAGCCAGTGCCTGCTACCAACGAACACTCCAGCACGTGCAGGAGAACTGCCGCCGAAGAGCTTCAATGAGTCTGGAGAAACGGCTAAGTTCAGAGAGCAGCGAGTTCTGAAATGTTCACGCGGCCAAGTCTGACTCGGAGTCACGAAGTACAGCTCCCGCTCTATCAAGCGCGCTACCCATGCTTGAAGCATTGCTTCGCTCCTATTGTACGACGCGCTTTACCCGAAGATAGTAAAGGTTCAAATACTCCCATTAACTCCGTGAGCCAAACACCGATGCGCATCTTCATGGGCGAGATCCGGAGCTCCCATGAGTGAACGATGAACCAACCAATTGCTCGCTTTCGCGAGGGGCTCAGCTTGAAGTTGTCGGACTGGGTGACCATGCCTGTCCCGGACGTTTTCCATAATCGCTTTGATTGTTTTGAGCGCCGCAACGTGTAGGTCAATACTGGTAGCTCTGCAACCGAGTCAATCGCTACTCACTCTCCCCTTTTTTCCATTCCACGGTTCTTTAACTGTTCTTCTCTTCCGGATTCCGCCATTGAGTTTCTGCGTTATTTGGTATGTTGAGCTGGGGCATAACGGCATGGCAGCCGTTTCCGTGTGGGCGCTTTGCATAGTCCTCCACTTCATTGCGCTTTTCCTTGTGTTCGGTCACTCGTCACTTATACTCTTGCCGTGGAGCGAAACGACCTCGAGCTCATTGCGGCATTTGCTCTGAACATCTCGGATCTCCAGCAACGACCAGCGCTAAACGTCGTACGTGAACATTTCACCTTACTACGCGTCGTAGTCACCATTTTGGAAAATGAACCACTCGCACACCAATGCCGGGTTCCCATTGCGATCCGACTTCTTTCGCAGCCTCCCGCTGGCCAAGTTCAAGAACGATAAACTGTACCGGTTAGCGAAGGCGAACGCACTCACCTGTTTGAACCAGTCATTCAACGACCAATGGAGATACGTTCCTCCTGAGAAGGATGGCACTCAGATCCGCAAGGACACGAGCAACATGGCAGTCTCGTACCGACTCGTGCGTGCAGCTACGGTGCTCCGTTGCCAGGAGCACGAGGTTAACCAGGTCGTTGCCAATACCAACTCGGAGAGCTGGCGCGAGTTCATGCGCAAGTGCTTCGGCAAGTACTATGTGGACACCCTCATCCTCCACAACGTCATCAAGCCCAATGACATCGACGTCGACACAGTGCAAGCACAAGGGCGGGTTGCTCGTTCAAACAGCCAACCTGAAGGCAGTGGCAGTGGAGAAAACTTGGACAACAATCAGGAAAAGGATCACGGTGAAAATGAGACTAGACGCGGCAGTGTTTGGGACAAAGGAGCCGAGTCGTATCCGCACAGGAACTCGGAGGCCAGCTCGGTTGACACTCCTACAGGAAAACTGTCGTCGGAATGCAGCTCCACAGAAGAGCGCTTGAAAGAAGAGGCTGCCGCTGCTGCAGACGGACTAGGTGAACAAGCCGAGGAAATGCTGACGGTGAAGTGGGCGGCTTTCGAGACAGGACTTTCAGGCAAGCGTGACGTGTGTCTAGTGGACTATCTCTCGTTGGCATATGTGCCCAACTCTGAGCCACGCCAGCGTGTGCATGTGTGGTGCTTCACGTCGGCTGAAGGTGAACGCGTAGGCTGCATGGAGCTCAAGGATACGCACCACGTGGCACGGACGAAGCTCACAAAACTGGGGTTGTTCTGGCGCAAAGTATCTGAGGACGAGACTGAAGTCATCGTGTGCGGTAGCTTCCCCTCAAAGCATGCACCTATGGTCAGTGCTATTCTGTTAAGCTGCCTCAATCGACTGCAAGGGATCGTCGAGGATTTACGCATGGGCAGTCAGCTCTACATCCAACGAGCCACATGGGTTAAGAACAATGAACGCACAACGTGTAATCTGTGCACACGTAACTTCCACGCTCTGCGACGTAAACACCACTGCCGTCGTTGTGGCGAGGTCGTGTGCTCGGACTGCTCGACGGTCGAAACGATTGATCTGCCTGCCATCGGCTACTCGAAGCTGCGCCTCTGTAAAGTTTGCTCCATCCGAGCACGCACCACTCCGCTTAAGCAGCTCGCCAAGACCAACGTGTTCGACCACCTCGTACGCGCTCGCAGCCTCAGTAACGTCGGATCATCGACTGCCGGATCGTCGTTTGCACGGTCTTCATACACCGACAACAACCAAGCTGGTCATCAAGAGGACAGCTACAGCCACAGCACCACCTCGGATGCGGCATCCAGTGGCACTAACAACCGTGCACAGGGCTCATTCAGAGCCAACAGCACCGCCACTAACAGCATTGTCGACAACCAATCGGCGGATTCGTTCAGCGAGTACACTATCTCCGCACAGAGCGTCGAACCCGTCGGCAGCCCCGTCGACAATAATGAAGTCACAGCCGTGGTGCACCCCATGTCGGCGTGTTTGGGCTCTCCTACCGAAGACTACGACGACTTTATCAATGAGCGCTGTCTGAAGACGCAACTGCGTGCGATGGAGCAGAAGAAGCGCTCGACGGGGAGTAACAGCAACATGTTCGACCTGTTGTGCGAGTTGGCGTGCCAGACACTCAACTGTCCGATTGCATCGGTCTCAATCGTGGACGACAAGGACAACTTTATCCGTTCTGCTGTTGGTCTCGACGAGAGCTCAACACTTGAAGGCGAACTGTCCGTCTTTATCGAGAAGATCATGGGGTCCACCCCGACTATCGTACTGGATGCCAGTGTTGATAAGCAGGCGCTCAAATTCTTCTCGCTGCGGTCACTCCCAGCTATCCGCTTCTTCGCTGGGTGCCCAATCTACTCTCGCACCGGAAAGAAACTTGGATATGTCTGCGTTGCTGACTATGCTAAGCGCGACACTCTCGGAGCAAGTTGTGCCTTCACTATGGAGCGACTCGCCACCTTGGCAGTCACCACAATGGAGCGTAACATCATTATCAAAAACAACAACACAAACGGTGCCTCCAGCCCAGAAGAAGCTGACTTCACAAAACGAGCACCAGCGCCGACGCCAATGCACCCGGCGATGCTCTTTGACCGGCCTAATAGTAGCAGTGCCACTGGTAAGAGCCACAACAACGGTAAAGACCAATCGGAGGCACTAGTTGGTCGCGTATACGAAATTGTGGAAGACGAGATGCCGCCCGTGGCCACGCCTTCGACAGTCAACTTAAACTCAACACGGTCAGTCGCCGGTGAACGAAGTGCTGGCTACTACGAGGCCCAGGAACGCATGCGCAAGCTACTCCTCAAGTCTTACCATACGCAACAAACGCTCGCGACTGGCGGATCACAGTAGTTGATGGACAAGTGTTGGTAGTTAGCAAAAGTGTTTTTCACTTGTCTTTTTATCTTTCAAGCTGCACATATCTACACTATTCCATCTCATCTAACGATTAATGTAGCTTACTCGTCAGTAACGCAGCCCTCTGAAGCAGACTTGACGTTCTTGATGAACTTGTACAGCGTACCACGAGTGGCCTTGAGAGGAGGAGCAACCCACTCCTTCTTACG
>NW_008634126.1:3652798-3653442 GCF_000247585.1 Phytophthora nicotianae INRA-310 | reverse complement strand
GCTGTCGCCTCCGGAGGTGGCAAAGGTTCGCTGTAGCAGCGTCTTGCGCATGGGCGAGGAGGCGCCCGTACGCTGCATGGTCTTGCTCAGCATCTCAATGTCTTGCTGGGTCCGAGGCGTCTGCAGGAATGAGCGGTAGCATGCAGATGCTGTCGATTCGGATCCTGTTCCGAGGGATCATTTTGGTGGTCCAAACGGCGTTTGGGCAATCACTTCAATGTTGCGAGAGACATGGCACGGTCGATATTACTGGCGGAAAACTTTGCTTTAATCGTGGATTGGCTGAAAATTCGGGTTTATGTGGCGAACACAATGAAATATGATTGCGCGCACATTGACGATCGAAACGCCCCGCCTCACTCTTCATTTCACTCTCGAGAGCTTCACTCGATGCTCTGGCTGCCAGCTAAAGTGGGTCCAGCGGTGTTTGAATACTTGCAGCTCAAGTTTTGGTGTTGGTCTTCTAACGTATATATTTCTTTGCGTTTCGACTATTCCACAGGCAAGGCACAGTCTAACAAGGCAGTAGTCGACATTTACTCGTCGGTGACGCAGCCCTCTGAAGCAGACTTGACGTTCTTGATGAACTTGTACAGCGTACCACGAGTGGCCTTGAGAGGAGGAGCAACCCACTCCTTCTTACG
>NW_008634126.1:3633661-3650718 GCF_000247585.1 Phytophthora nicotianae INRA-310 | reverse complement strand
ACGCAGCCCTCTGAAGCAGACTTGACGTTCTTGATGAACTTGTACAGCGTACCACGAGTGGCCTTGAGAGGAGGAGCAACCCACTCCTTCTTACGCTCAGCCAGCTCCTCAGCAGTCACGTCCACCAGATCGATGCGGTTCTTCTCCGCGTCGACCGTGATCTTGTCACCGTTCTTTACCAGAGCAATGGGGCCACCAACTTGGGCCTCAGGAGTGATGTGACCAATGATGAAACCGTGCGAGCCTCCGGAGAATCGGCCGTCCGTGAGCATGGCAACATCCTTACCAAGACCAGCTCCCATGATCGCCGACGTAGGAGCAACTGCAACATCAAAAACAAAGATACAACGTCAGAATCAAAACAACTCAATCATCAGGCCAGAAGATACAAGACTTACGCATCTCCGGCATGCCAGGGCCGCCCTTGGGGCCTTCGTATCGGATGATGACGACGCTTCCCTTCGTGATCTCGCCCTTCTCCAGACCAGCCATCATGTCCTCCTCGCAGTCGTACACCTTAGCCGTACCGGTGAAGACAAGACCCTCCTTACCGGTAATCTTGGCAACCGAACCCTCTGGAGCCAAGTCACCACGCAGGATACGCAGATGGCCGCTAGACTTCAGCGGACGGTCCACAGGGTAGATGATCTCGTGGTTGTCCGAGAGATCAGCCACCTTCTCAAGGTTCTCCGCCAGCGTCTTGCCCGTCACAGTGAGGCAGTCGCCGTTAATGTAGCCCTGGTTCATCAGGTACTTCAGCACGGCAGGAGTGCCACCCACGCGGTGGATGTCCTCCATCACGAACTTACCACTGGGCTTGAGGTCAGCTAGGAACGGCACGCGCTCACTGATCCTCTCGAAGTCGTTAATGGAAAGCGGGATGTTCGCGGCGCGAGCAATAGCGATCAAGTGGAGCACGGCGTTGGTGGAGCCACCCAGAGCCATGGTAACTGTAATAGCGTTCTCGAACGCCTCGCGGCTCAGAATGTCAAGAGGCTTAATATCCTTCTCCAGAAGCACCTTAATCGCCTCACCGGCTTGGTGGCACTCGCTCTGCTTCTCAGGCGAGTCAGCAGGGAAACTGGACGAGAACGGCAGACTCAGACCCAGCGTCTCGATAGCCGTAGCCATCGTGTTGGCCGTGTACATACCACCGCACGCGCCAGCACCAGGGCAAGCGTGACGAATGATATCGTGACGCTCCTCTTCCGTGATACGACCGGCAATGTACTCACCGTACGCCTGGAAGGCCGAGACGACATCCAGGGTCTCACCCTTAGAGCTGCAGCCAGCACGGATTGTACCACCGTACACCATCAACGACGGACGGTTCACACGAGCCATAGCAATCACACACCCAGGCATGTTCTTGTCGCAACCGGGGATACAAATGTTCGCGTCGTACCATTGGCCGCCCATAACCGTCTCGATCGAGTCGGCGATCAGGTCACGCGACTGCAGACTGTAGCTCATGCCATCAGTGCCCATACTGATGCCGTCGCTCACACCGATTGTGTTGAAACGCAGACCCACGAGACCAGCGGCGTTCACGCCCTTCTTCACCTCGCCGGCAAGATCCAGCAGGTGCATGTTGCACGGGTTGCCCTCCCACCACATGGAGGCGATACCCACCTGGGGTTTGTCCATGTCTTCCTCAGTCATGCCAGTGGCGTACAGCATGGCCTGCGAGGCGCCACGAGCCTTGGGCTGCGTGACAGTGGCGCTGTAGCGGTTGATACGCACACCATCAGCGGCCTTGGGGCTGTCGCCTCCGGAGGTGGCAAAGGTTCGCTGTAGCAGCGTCTTGCGCATGGGCGAGGAGGCGCCCGTACGCTGCATGGTCTTGCTCAGCATCTTGCGGTCTTAAAAGCTATGAGCGGTCGGATCGAAGAGTGAGCGCCGATGGAGGTGCTTGGGGCTGAGAGCTGCTGATGCTGGTGGTGCAGGGCGCAACCTAAATATGGTTGCGCAAGCGTTTGCGCAACTTTAGCAGGGAACTGAATGACAGGATTGGCTGAAAAAGGGACGCCAAAAGATTTTTCCTGTTGTGTGACTGATCAAAAGTCTGCACCTCTCTAAACTGATCGCACACGTTGAAGTGAGACTTGGCAAAAGCCGAAACGTCACACTACCATTCTCGTGTTGAGCCGACGCAACGTAGCAACCTGGCGGACGACTACGACTTGGAGGGTGTGACGGCGCGGTTGGAAGCCATGAAGGCCAGGAGGGAGAAATGGCACAACCGAAAGGCCGACGAATTGGAGAAACAACAATTATCAGAACGAGAAATCACTTGTGGATTTGAATTGGCACCGGCTGATCTTTCGAGTGGCGGGTCGGATGCAGACTGCAATGACGGCTATCAATCTAGCAGCACTAGCTCATTGCCCAGTGACGAGGATAAAGTGGTGACGTCGTATTCGCAGGCACAGAAAGATAAAAGCAGAGGGAGGGCACGGAAGCTTAGAGTAACAGACAGTCTTGATCTCTCCATGTCGGTGGCGACATCGAGTAGATCATCACGTCAGGCCGAAACAATGCATAGTGACCGCACTAAATCACAAGCAACGCATTCAAAATTACTAGGCAAGGGTCCGACATATAACGGTGACAGCAACCAGAAGTCGTCTAATGCACTGCTAAAAAACAATCCTACTTGCAAACCCTCAAGAATACCGAAGCTTGTGCAACAACGTCGCCAGCTGCAGGGTCTGCGTGCTGTTGCATCAGGAGGATATTTGCAAGCACCGATGTCGGCAGTGGGTTCCAACGGTCCAACTACTAAGTGGCAGCATAAAACGCTAACGTCTGGACATTGTTTCAGCCCTCCAGACGCATCAAAAAAGGAGACATTGCCGCACTCTACACGATCTCCAATTCGTGACGTACCGAAGCGGAGCAGCTCGATCTCTTTCAAGAAAGAAAAGACAAATAATTGCGATGGAGATCTTGAAGAAATTGGTTCTACCACTGCTGAAGAGCAGCGACTGCTCCAATCTTTGGAAAAGCTCGATCGACGATTGTCAAATGTCAGTAACTCGGCTGTATCTGTACGCGAAGGTGGCGAACAGACCTCACACAATGAACGAAGCCTGAAAGATGATTCTATTCGGGCTCGACACGCCACTGAAAACCACCCGAGCACAGTGTATGCCACTAACGAGAATGAAATCGATGTCAACACGTTACGAGCTGCAGCGTATGGGGGAGGTACCCACTGTAAAATCCGTCAGCCGTCATCGGTATCTGTGCGCTCGTCCTCAGCGAAGCGTGCTGAGCTTTCCAGTGGTTTTCACAAATCTCGAGTTCGAGTAGGTGGTGCATTCATGAACGATACTCACCAAAACAGCCATACAGACGGAAGCGGGAAGCACAAAATTGTGGTGAAAAAGGATCTGGCACATTTGCTTTTCTAAAAAGACAGAACCTTGAATTCATTTTGTACTGCTTTACAGCTCGCCGCAATCCACAATTGCGACTTCATTCTCAGGAAGGGGGCGACTATTGCCATTGCTCACCTTCACATTCTGCATCGCGTCCACAACATCGAGACCTTCAATGACCTCACCGAATACCACGTGCTTCCCATCGAGATTCTTGAGGCCTGCCTTCGTCGTGATGAAGAACTGCTCATGGTCAGGCAACAAAATGAATTTTACACAACTACCTGGCTTGAAACCATACTTTAGCTTGAGTACAATGCGTACCTGCGAGCCATTTGTATTCTTGCCAGCATTGGCCATCGATAGTAGTCCTACGTCGTCGTGGGGAAGAAATTTTTCATCTTTAAAATTTCCCCAGAGATCACCATGTGGAGTGCCGCGGTAAATGCTCTGACCACCAGTTCCGTCCCCAGTGGTGAAGTCTGCGCATAATCACAGTATAAAGTGTCAGCACACGCATATCTGTATGAGTTAGAGACTTGGATGCTAACCTCCGCCTTGGACAACGAAGTTCTTAATGATGCGGTGAAACTTGCAGCCCTTGAATGTAAGAATTCCACCCTACACACACATGAAAAGATTATTGCGTTAGCCACCACCAATCCAAGATTCTACAACATCTAACATCCACCTTTTCTCCTGTGCATAGGCAGCGGAAGTTCTCCGAAGCGAGCGGGATTTCGTCCTTCAGCAGACGCATGACGATCCTGCCCGCTGGAGCTCCAGCAATTGAGATGTCCAAGTAAACAGTGGGGTCGGTTGCCTTCGTGATGAACCTCTTCTTGCGTTCTTTCAGACTAGCGACTGACACATAGCGCTCATGGAGCTTCTGAAACAGCTCTTCTTCTCGACCGCTGTACGTCTCCAACGTGCGATCCACTGAATTTAGCTTGGACGGGTTGTATTTGGTGTAAAACTTCACCAGCCGGTCCTTAAAAGATTCTTGAGGCGACAATGAGGACCCGCTGTCTTTCGCAGCACTGCCGAAGCTCCAAGTGGAAACACTAGATTGCGTTGCATCCGCTTTGACCTGGCTGGAGCCCAGACCGTAACCTTTCTGAAGCAGCCTTTCAACGAGGCTGGCTTCCGTACTGGTATCCTTCCCAAGCAGAGAAGCTATACCTTCGCCAATGTTCCCAGCTTCGTCCACCAACTCCTGGTGCTGCTTGCGCCACGACTGTTGCGAACGCTGTCTAAATGCCATCGGTGACTCAGAGTCCGGACCGATGGAGCGGCTAAGGCTGCCCGAACCGCCTGACGAGCTGAGCTTCCGCTTGGCTTGTTGTGCAGCTTTTTCTAACTCTCCCAACGCCGGGTCATTGCGCAACTTCTTGGCTTCCTCCCACTTCTGTAGCGACTTTTTCTTGAATGCTGTCGCTATCGCCACACTCTCGGGATCCGTCACTATTTCGGCGTCGGCATTGCCCTACTTCCAGGGGGCGGACACAACAGCAGCAGCCACACATACTCAGATCACACGCATAGCTCCAACATGGATGTATCGTCAAAGACTCACGTTAAACAAGCGCACCGGGTGTCTAGGTAGCTCTTCATCCACCATCATTGCCTGATGTATACAAAAAGCATCTGTATACTTGGAGGTACAGATATGTGGCCCACATTTGTGAAAAATGTCTTGTGATTCGCAGAAAATCGGATCGAGTCAGCGATTGGCCAGCGATAGTGATTGGAGGCGGGTGGTTCGTAGGCCCCAAAGCTTCCCATGCTCCACCATTTCCTCTTTCTTCCCCGGTGAAACCTCGAAGCAAAAATGGTGTTTGAGAAGCCGATCGTTGTCGACTGCCGTGGCCACCTGGTGGGCCGTCTGGCCTCCCTGATTGCCAAGGAGCTCCTGCAGGGCCAGCACGTCGTTGCTGTGCGTTGCGAGCAGCTTGAGATCTCCGGCTCGCGTAAGTATTCCCCCCTGACTTGTAATATTGTATTCCAGAGACAGACAGGTCCAGTATAAATTGTCAGTCGCACACGCGTCCAGCATTTTGGTGCCTATAGGCGTCTGTGTGCATACTGGACTATCTGGACCTGTCGCGTAGTGCAGTGAAGCAGAGTGTCTCGCTTCGTAGAGATTTTTTGAGTGTGGCAAGGAGTGCTGCCAGTCGAGTGTGTTTCAATTTCCGCCCGCTATCTGCAACGACTCGCTGAGGTCGCGATTCGTGTCGTTCGTCATCTGTCTGGATCTTCGGCTGCTGCGCCGCTGCGTTCCGCGTTGGATTTTACTAAGAGGTGAAGCGTGAAGATGTGGAACGTGATGGTCGATATAATGCTTAGCGTTGAGTAGCCAGCGAAGTGAAGGAAGCGAAGACTCAAGAAATTTGCGATCGAGAGGCGCTGCAGATGAGGAAACAAGCGGATGCAATCGCTGCAAACCTCCCCAAACATGCAAAAGTCGCTGCGTGCAGGCACCCTGCCGAGCTGCAGAACATCTCTGGATGTTGTTGTAGTGAAGCAGCGGTGTGTCATGCCGTCTGTGTGGTTTGAGAACGGATTACTGATGTGATCTGCTCTTGCTTCCACGTATACAATAGACGTGCGCAACAAAGTCAAGTTCTTCCAGTTCTTGAACAAGCGTACGGCCACCAACCCCAAGAAGGGCCCCATCCACTACCGTGCCCCGTCGCGCATGCTGTGGCGCACGATCCGTGGCATGCTGCCGCACAAGACGGCCCGTGGTGCCGCCGCCCTGCAGCGTCTTAAGGTACGAACTCGTCGCTCTTCAGTTAGTTTGATTTGATACTGGAGTCTCACATGGCGTTAATCCATTGATTGCAGACGTTCGACGGCATCCCGTCGCCGTACGACAAGCAGAAGCGCATGGTCATCCCTGCCGCTCTGCGTGTGCTTCGCCTGAAGGCCAACCGCCGCTACACCGTCCTTGGTGACCTCGCCTCGGAGGTCGGCTGGCGTCACGCCGAGCTGGTCAAGCGCCTCGAGGCCAAGCGTATGCTCAAGTCGGACGCCTTCTACAAGAAGAAGGTCGCCCAGCAGAAGCGTCTTGCCGAGGCCGAGTCCAAGGTGTTCGCCGACAACAAGGAGCTCAAGCCCACGCTTGCCAAGTACGGCCACGCTCTCTAAGTTGGTTGCTGCTGCACTTGGATTCTTGGTTCACATCCTTGAAAACATTAGCACATGCACTTGTTTCTAATTAACAATGGAAACGTTTGAGGAAATTTCACCATTTCTATCTTATGATCATTAAACTACGTTGAATTGCCTGAACAAAACTTTATTTTTCGTACAAATATCGCCCTTGAACACAGTTTCATTCACAACGTTATGCGCTGCATCGAGTCCCTAGCTTCTACAAACACGAAAATGAATCAAAATGCTGCCTACAGCCCGTCGAAGGCGCTAAACTTGTCTCCACTTTGCTGTTGAGGTGCGTACGGATCGTAACCGGGAGCTTGAATCTGCAGCATCTGGCCGGGACCGGCCAGGCCCATGTTGTTTTGACCGTAGCCTCCTCCACTAAGAGGCGCTTGTTGCTGCATTCCGTACGGAGTCATCTGCATCATGCCTGGGTTGTACTGCTGCTGCTGGTGGTTCATCATTCCGTTGCCCATATTCTGGCCATAAGGCACCATTCCTTGCTGCTGGGCCATCGGGTTCGCCTGCATCCCCATTGTGTTCTGGCTGGTGTATGTCGGTGCTCCGGACTGAACACCACCACTTATGCCCATGCTCATGCCATTAAACATGGTGCTACCGCCACCACTAGAGCCTGGAGCTGGCGCAGGAGGTAGAGCAGTGAGCAGATTTCCTGTATCGAGCAGATCGTTCGACTTGGGCGACGACTGTGTAAGAAAAAAAAAACAAAGCACAACAGCACGTAAGCAACGAGAATTTTGCACAACACAGCACCAAATCCTTTGAACGCACCTTAGTCGCACTCGCGTCAATGCCAAGCAAATCAGCGTTTCCATCGTCCTTCTTGCCCGCGCGACGGTTGGATCTAGCGCTTCCCTTCTTGCCTGCACGACGACGTGCAGAAAACGATTCAGCTCGCTCTGCTGCAGACTCGCGTCGCCCATCCGAGTCCCGTCGTTCCGTTCTGGTACTCTGTGTTCTGCTGCTAGAGGACGAGCTCGAGTTGCCCAGATAAAACGGGTCATCCGAGTATCGCTCGGGTCTTTGGTTTTGAGCAGCTTCGGGCTCCGGTTTCTTCTTGGGGACATACTCTTCAGACAGCAACTTGTTAGCAGCAGCAACACCAGACTCCCGTTCCTTCGAGGCCTCTGCAGCGCGAACGGCTTCGGACATTCCCGAAGCGGCTGTGATTCCTGTTGTCACAGAGCTGACGGAGCTCTGAGAAGTGAACGACTTGTCACGCTCGCTGATCACAGCCTTCAGCATGTCCTGAATCTTCTCGCACACCATGTCGAACTGCGAGTTGTTCAGTGTCTGCTCCCACAGCAGCGGAGCCACCGCAGGAATAATAAGTTTGGCAGTGAACTCCGGACCCAAATGCTTGCCGAGGTTATCGTAGCATCCCAGAATGCACATGCACGCTGCGGGGGTCTTGTCTTCATGAAGGGTCTGTTGTAGAGTGGGCAGAACGCTCTCAATCAGCAGATCCTTGTCAAACACGTGGAACGACTTGGCCAGCCACAGCAACGCGTTTATCCTCACTGACGGCTGAGGAGGAGTCAGGATGAGTTTGTTCACACGCGGCAAGATCACCTGCTTCAAGATACGGTACTCGAACAAACTGGCTTGGTCCACGATCTTGTTTAGCACTGTGTCCAAGATTTCGGGCACAGTGCTGTCCAGAGCGCGGCATAGCATGGGTACAATGTGATCACGAATGTAGCCATCTTCAGCCTTGGGGATGAGAGTCTCGAGCTCCGAGACGAACATGAGCATACATTGCACAGGCTCAGTAATAGCGAGCAGTGGGACCATCATAGGCGCGATAGAGTATGAGAAAGTCTGCTTGTCCACCTTGGCCACGATCTTCAGCAGCGGCGTGATCACAAATGGAGCCACAGCCTTGTTAATTACCACTGACTGGAGGCCAGGAATGACCATATCACGCAATACACGCGGCGAGAAGCCATCGATAGCATCAGGCAGCGTCGTCAGGAACTTGGCCTGAGCTGCTGGCTCCTGTTCCACGAGACTTTGCAGCATACGCAGCGTCTTGATCGGACCCGAATCGAAAAACGGTGACGCGAGGAAGGCACGCGCCTCCGGACGCTTCGCTGGCTCCAGCGAGAGCAAGGAGCGAATGGTGTTCTGCAGTGCAGTGGGCACGGAGGTTGGGAACGAAATCGGGTGCAGAGACTGCACTTTGTAGCCATGAGTCATCTTGTTGCCGTCATGTACGTCCAAGACCGGGTTGCGTCCGCCATCCGCGCGAGGAGGGACGAACAACTCGTACACCAGCAAACCGAGCGAGAACATATCCGCTTTACTATCGAACTGACGTGGCTCCGTCACCAGTTCTGGGGCGCAGTATTCAAGCGGAGGCTCCCAACTCCCTTCAATCGCTCCTGTGGCTGGATTTCGTACTCCCGTTGAAGCGTCGAAGCTGTAGTATTCGCTGCGTGAAGTCTGTCCAGGCTCCACGACTCTGCAGAAGCCCATACCGCCGAGTTTCCACTCGCCCTTGGGCGTAATGAAGATACTGGTCGGACCTAGACTGAGATGCACACGACGTCCTTCACGATGCAGGAAGCTGAGCGCCTCTCCCACGTGCATGAGTCCGCAGGCGAGCTCGAACTCCGTGAGGCCGATCTCCAGCACCTCAGGCGTGACGTTAGCGATGTTCGTGAAGTTCTTGCAGGCGTTGGCTAGTGAGCACGTGACGCGCTCTGTGACGAAGCACAGCGAGCGGCGGCTCTCCTCGAAAACCTCCTCTACTTTGAGCACATGCGGATGACGCAACACACGCAGCGTCTTCATCTCTTGGCGCAAGATTTCCAGCACGCGGTCCTGTGCCTCCTTGCTCTTGAGTTTCTTGAGGTCTTCCTTGTCGAAGAGGAACACGCTGTATTCGTGGTTGGTTTTACGGTGCACGGCCGGGAAAATCTTCCACGACAGCTCGTGGCCGCCAGATGCGGTGCAGTCTTTGGGCGTCTCGTAGTGCTTTAGATACTCCTCGCTCAGCATGCCCTGCAGGTTCTGTGCGCCTGAGACGGCGGCCGACGCCGCGCCGGACACAGCCGTCTGCACGGCGCTCGAGAAGCGGTTCAGCATGCTCATAGCGACTGCTGCTTGGAATCAATCGGAGATTGTTTGAGTGTTTGCCCGCGTGTCAGACTCTGAAGGAAGGGGCGGCATACAAATTCCAAGTGTAATGAGAGGAGTTGGGGGAAATCGAAATGTACCAATTTAGTGGCACCTGACAGTGTGTATCAGCATCCTAAAATCGCTTCCACCTAGGAATCGCGTTTGGTGTCCACGTGCAATTACCGAGTGTGTTAGACACTAAAGTGCATCGTTATCCGCAGCAACGCAACGACATAAATGCTGTCGGACGACGTGGAAGCAGGTGGTCGACTACCTCCACGCAGTTGCAGCTGAACTGGAGAAGAAGCTTAAGGGGATGAATCAAACATACAGCCACACTTCTGATGTCTACTCTTGGAAGTGCATCCAATCGATTGCTGAGGAGAGACAGAAATCGACGGTGAAGAACGCTCTTACCCTATTATTCGTGGTATTAAGCTTGGGGGTCTAGTTCGCGAACAAGTAACAGTATTTACAACACTACAGCGTTGTCTGGAGAGGGTTCCAGCATTAATACTTGTGGCGTTTCAACCACTCCTTTCGCTACTACGCAACGCACTATGACGGTAGACTGCAGTGAGTTCTACGACGTACACGCAAAAGTCGGGGAGAGTACCGATGCTCCTCGTCAATGCAGTGAACTGTACTAAGATCGTTTCCATAATCTGTCGATACTGTAAAACAGCGCCAGAGTAAACCCTCAAGTCCGCGTCTTGATGGAATCAAGAAGGTGAGAACTGAAATTAAGACGGATAATAATGACGACCTCCACATGTGCCTCCAAGTCATATAAAACAAGCTCGTGTCTGTCAGCTTCGAAAAAATATTAAAAAGAAGGCCTGGAAAATCTTTACGGGGCTAGCGTACCATTAGAAAATGCAGTCACTTCAACGTTGCTTCCTCTTATTATCGATATCGGCTATTGGGGGCAATTAAACTGACCAGCATTCTTAAGAAACAGTTAAAAATGCCACAAAACATGGTTGCCCCGCCACTCTTCTCGGAGGCGGAGCTTCTGGACGTGCTCACAGGGATCGACGCGGATAGCGTGAGAGACGAAGCTCCAGGACCTTCAGTCAATGTTGTGCTGAGTGAGGACGTGCTGTCGTCGGAGCAGGCCTTTGAGGACTTCATGGATTCGTTCGGGTCGGGTGACGACGTGGGAGTCCTGAGGGCCTCTGATGGCAGCCAGTCTGAAAGTACTAGCTCCGCATCTTCACTTCCAGCTCTGGCCACTAAGAGCAAGCGCAAAGTGGGCGCTACTGCCTGTACAGAGATGCCAGCGCCGTCTGGTGTAAAGCCCAAGCGGAAGCGCCGCAAACACGAGCTGGACCATCTTCGAGCAGTGGCAGTGGAGCTTGAGAAGAAACTTCATATGCTGAACAGGGCGTCGAACGAGGAACAACCAGATGTCAACCACACTTGGAAACACATTTCTAACCAGCTCATGACCGAGCGACAACGGGCTGTGGGTGAAAACGCTCGACTGCGGCAGCTTGTAAGGGAGCAGGTCAAGTCGGTCAAGGCAATGCAGCGGGCGTTGGATAAGACCCCCGATTTAAGTGTAAGCCATAGTGGCGATTCATGTTTTCTGTTGCGGTGCTTAATACCTATTGTGATGTGATGAACGGATACTTTAGAAATTGGGGATTGCATCAGAATGCTCTACGCTGAACGGAACGACGCGATGTGAATCGCCAACGTCGAAGGATCTGTACAGAGAGCTCTTCAGGAATATTTCGTCTTCGTACAGCAGTGGTGTTGGCAACTTATTGCTGCATCAACCCAGCATGCCAGCACCTAGTCTTGTGGGCAAGAGAAAAATGAATATGGAAATGGAGACTACCGGCGGCTGCGGGCCGCGAATATGTCTGCAGTTTGTGGAGAGCCGACTGATACCTTTTAGTATCGTGAGGATCGGAGATCAAGCCTGGGACTTTCTATCAAGCTCAAACGGTCACAAAGACTTTCAGATGGTACGAAGTGGTAGTAATTCAGGCTGCTATATCTATTCACGCTAGTCAACTGTGTGACAGGCCCTTCAAAATCAAGGCAACGAAATGTTTGGGCATTGCACGGTAACTAACCCCTCTGGTTCCAGGCAATCTTTGGGCAATATCGCAGTTCGAAGGTACTACGAGTCGAATAAGCTGAAATTCGTGTGGGAGTGTGACGGGCTGTGTTCGCACGATGATATCTCCATGCGTGTTCACCAAAAAGGATGGTGCGTCAACTTTAGTAGGATTAATTAGCTGAGAGCTCACAGGTTATGCTTGTGTAACAATGATAGGTGCGTGTTCGAGCCAGCAGAGGAAGACCCTCAGAATGCTACGATCTTTCGTGCTTGTGTTCGAATGTCCCCAACTCTCGCAGACAGCAGCGATCCCTTCATCGATTCGGCTAAGGCCGTTGGGCAGACCACCGAAATTGTGATCGAGAACTACGAAAAGACAGTCCTGTATATTTTTGACGCCGTATTGGACTCCCTTGCTGGCAAGGTTGTTTAATCGACTAATCCTGTTGCATGAAAATGAGGAGAACCGGTCCTTCAGACCGGAGCTCTCTTGTGCCACAATACTCCGAGTCGGGAGTTGAACCGTGACGGATATATGACGCAGATTGCTGCTCTTCTATTTGTCTTGAAGTAAACGAGTTTCTAACTTCAAAGAATTTCTCTTCGGCCTCTGTTGATAATTGTTTGGGCGATTCAACCCAGATTTATGAATCAACCACATTTTGTGAGAGTTGTTCACGCCATTGTATTAAATAACACTAATACGATCAATATTTTCTGGATTTAAATCCAAATCCAGAGTTTCGCCATGGACGGCACGCGACCTATAGAAAAACTTATACTTCTTATACGATTCATGAGTAAAAACTCGTTTGAAACAAGCAACATTGTTTCAAAAAGAGTTTTACTCATGAATCGTGTATGGTTTCTACTATCTTCTACTTCCTCTGGTTGGAAATGATCACGCGAAACCGACTACCAATTGCTTCAGCTCTATTTAACAGTTACAGCATCTGATTGGACAAAACGAAAGCCCCGCATCTTCTCTTTTTCTAGCCACTAGTTTTGCGCTGAACGAACTACTGTAGCCTCTGCCATTTCATTTCTAACTCTTAAGGTCTCCAGCCTCGCCTGGAGTGCGACCCGCCACGCCTGCGCTACGCTGCGTCTCCCTCTACAAGCATACCGAAGTCCAACCTTACCGACACCGAGCGCAAAACCGTCATTGACGAGCTTCTAAAGATCAGCAACAATGGAGAAGTACCCCGTGGAGCGTTTGCTAAAGTTGGTGTTCTAATGAGCCGACATTCGGACACCGTGAGGTTAATTTGGAAGCGGTACAGCTCTGCAGTGACGGCTGGTGTCGTCGTGGGGGGGGGAGTGGCTTAGCCGGATTAAGAAGAACAGCGGCAGAAAGCGGAAGAATCGAGACGAAGTACGTGACAAACTGAAGAGTGTTCCCATCGAGGATAGAGTGGTTAAACGATGTGTGGCGGCGGTCTCTCCAGGCATCTGATAAGACAGGCAGTGAATGAGGGGATTGTAACGCGACGAACCACGTTTATCAAGCCGGCACTAACGAATGATAACAAGATACGGCACGTAGAGCACGCGTTGTCGTTTATCGACAAATCTATCTTGCAGTTCGAGCCTATGCACAATCTAGTGCATGTAGATGAGAAGTGGTTTTACGCAGACCGCAACAGACGCTCATACCTCGTTTTCGACGGCGAAGAACTACCTGCACGTGCATGGAAGAGCAAGCGAATCGTTCCAAAGACGATGTTTTAACTGCACTTGCACGGCCAATGTAAGCCTCTATATTTTTAGTTTTTTGGAAAATGAAAACCGTTAACATTTTATTTTTAATTTTAGGTACGATCCTCACCGAAAGCAGCGTTGGGATGGCAAAGTTGGGATATGGTCTTTCACGGAACAGTACGAGGCGAAGCGGCGAAGCAAAAAAAAAGAGACAAAGGGACTATTTGCACTCGTAATATCGATACAGTCTGCCGGGAAGTATACAAGGAATACATTCTGACGAAAGTATTCCCAGCGATCAAATCAAATTGGCCAAGGAAGGATCGTCGTGAAATCATATTCGTACAACAAGACAATGCAAAACCACACGTAGCGCTAACAGACCCGGATGTAATGAAGGCCGGAACTGAAGGAGGATGGAACATCAAGCTACTGTGCCAGCCCCCCCCCAACTGTTTAGCCCTGGGTCTGTTCGCCTCCATGCAAAGTATTAAGAATCGAATACCAAGAAAGGGTATCATCGCTCTCATAGCGTCGTTTGTGGGCGCTTTTCGGGAGCTGAAGACTGACACAATAGATGATATTTGTTTTGAACTTACAGGCATATATGCAGGAGATTTTACGAGAAAAAGGAGGCAACCTGTACAAGCTACCACACTTGGGGAAAACAACGCTCCGGAGAGCGAAACAACTTACTGTTAGTTTGCCATGTAGCAAAGAGCTGTATGAGTCTGCTGTCGCGCTACTTAAGTCTTCGAACCGTGGCAGTGCACTGCTATTCAATTTAACCCTTTCGTGGTCAATGGGGGCATTGTTCCCCCATTTGGAGGGCGTATCCTTGAGTACCGCTCGTGTCACCCACGACAGGGGGCAAAATGCCCCCTGTCATTATTTTTGTGTGTTGGACGAGGCGGATTCGCCCTTTCTACTTGAACTACAAGGATTTGCAGAAGATTTGCTGTAGTACCGTAGTTTATGAAAGGGGGAAAATTCCTTCTTTGATGGCCTAATGACTTGACCTTCTATACTATAATATAGCCAGGTCAAAAGTACCCGTTCGCGAAAGGGTTAACATCATCATAAAAGACAGTTAATGTGATCTACAAATTTATATAAATCGCATAGTAAGTTTTTAGCGGATAACAGAACTATTGACCTATCATACTAACTTCGCGTGATCATTTCCGACCAGAGGAAGAATAAATTGGTTAACCTTTTATCTCAAATATCATTGCAAATATCACAAAAAAGCTGGTTGTATCCCTCTTTAAACGTATGCATGTGTATTCATATGTAAATGAATGCGCCACTTGCTGCTAAAAATAGGTTGATAGACCTGTTGTACACAATATCCGGTGGACATAAAAAAACACAGAATAATGTTGACTGTGACGGGGTCACACAGCACCTTGCGCTGAGGAAGTAGGCTTCCAAGATTATACAAACTCTAAGTGAACGACCGTTCACGTGTCCCTGGTCTGAGGGCTCAATTAAGGGTACCTTTAAGACTGACTGTATTTATAGGTAAGCTTAGCTTGGTTTCTAATACAAACTATAAGTCACCTATAGTAAACCTATGTAGATATGCAATGATTGGCTTCTAGAGCCTCTGGTACCATGTACCAGGTATTACAAGAGTGACAGGTCACTCTTCATGTAACTTGGGTACACTGGGGTTCGTACCCCGTTACATTGACTGTGGTGACCGTGAACAACATCATAACCCAGTCACCCAGTAAATTTTCTTGAAGATTATTGGATGAAACTCACCTATCTGTGATATGAATAACAACCCAGTGAGTGAAGTAATTTGGAGAAGCAGTAGATACTGCGCGCCAAAGAGCGTGTGTGACAGTGCCCGGCAAGCGAACCCTGCTGGCGTACATCTTCATGGGCAAGCACAAAAAAGCACAAAAACCACTGGATGGGGAAAGCAGAGAAAGGAGCTCGTCATGCCATGAGCGAGAGCTTCAACAGAAACGACATATTCATTTTCACTGGTTTAAATGGTTTGTCTGCTGTCTACCACCCAAGCGGCCCCAGTTGGCTACTGGACGGGCATTTTGCCCACTTTCAACTTGATACGGTGAAGTATGGAGCTGAGCTCGGGTTTCATATTTTTGTTTTACCCGCTCACACATTGCATTTCTTATATCTTTGGACGTGTCAGTTTTTGGCCCTTTCAAGCGTTACTGTGAAAATGCACTCAAACGTTTTCCTCGTGAGAGTAATCGCAGACTACCAATAAAGGACGATGTGGCAGAAGTCGCGTGCAAACCATTGATAAAAGCATGCAGCAAAGATAACTTTAAAATGGCTTCAAAAAGGCAGGTATTTTCCCGCTACCACTAGATGTGATGCTGCAGGGAATTATCCGTAACAAGCCTGTCATAAATCGCTAGACGCTACCGCACGTTGGTATTATCAAGGGGCAAAAGACACCACCTTTGAAGCTGTTAGAAGTCTCCGAACGTCAAAAACGTGTTCTGCGTGAGCTCAATCTCAACACCGACGCTCTCAATGCTGTCAAGCTTCTGTCGAGTTTTATAAAAAAAACCACGTCCTCAGAAGCGGACACGGAGCAAGTGGATTGACGACAGGTACACTAATGGCGACTTGCTTCATTACGACATGTTAGTTGCTGCCGAGAAGGCTAAAGAGGAAGCCGTAGCTGAAGCAAATAGACGGAAGGCAGAGCGTGCGACCGCAAGTCATGTTGTGAAGGAGAGGAAAGAAAAGGAGAAGGAGCTGCGAGCGAAGGCGAAAGAGAAATGTGAAAAGGGTCCAAAAAGCGAAGCAGAGAGTAGAAGAGAAAGGGGCACGAGATGCAACTAAAGCGGGGCGTTCCGCCATGAAGAAAAATAAGTACACTGGCCAGACGGTCGATTTGTGGAAGAAGACCTCATCAGCTGTTGATATCTGCGTGTGGGTCGTTGTCTGACTGTTGTGTAGGTAGATTAGTGCTAAGATTTTCGTGGTATTAGGTACTCTATATAAAAAGTGACCTGAAATGTCTAGTCCTGTCGTGGTATCATACAAAAAAGCAATAAATTTCATAAGTGACCTGAAATACGTCTGGTACGGATAGTTTTTCAATGTAAACTTGATGTTTGTAAGGGGCAGGCGATTTCCAAACCGCATTCGACTCACAGGTTCCAAAATATTAGAGGTAAGGCGTATCCCTTACCAAAACCAATTTGAAATTATGGCGCCATCCACACCTTTAAACACAAACTCAAAGCCCACTCACCGAATGTTGCAAGTAGCCAAAAAGGCGAACAAAGAGTAGGGCCTTGCCGGAGATCGAATCCGGGACCTCTCGCACCCTAAGCGAGAATCATACCACTAGACCACAAGGCCACGCAAACGCAAATCCACACCCACATGTCGCGCCGCCAGCACGCACCCCTCACGACCCACAATACTCCACCAGCCCTCGTGTTGCACTCTCCGTCCTACTGCGCAGCCGTGTGTACCTTCCTCACCGACTTTGAGCTCTGTGCGACGCCGCTACAGGCCACTCCGTCTTCGACATCATACAGGATGTTTCAAGCACGCTCATCAACACTGCAGCGTACCACATGCGCCAGGAC
>NW_008634126.1:3627673-3628511 GCF_000247585.1 Phytophthora nicotianae INRA-310 | reverse complement strand
CGAATGTTGCAAGTGGCCAAAAAGGCGAACAAAGAGTAGGGCCTTGCCGGAGATCGAATCCGGGACCTTAATGCCTCAATAGACGGGTGGGGGAAGTTGGCACGTACAAGCGAAATTCGTTATATCGAGGTGTCGTTCATCTTGGTTGCTGGATGTATTACAAGTACCATCAAATATAACTCGACAAATGGATGCTACATGCTTACACTAGCGAACGGGTTTGTAATGCATATTTTACATGTAAAATGTTTACCTAGTTTGAGATTTCATACGCGAAACTTCTTTTGGTTGGAAATAATCACCGGAAACAGACTTTTTGACCGCTAACTTGTTTTCAAACCTGTATCATGTGTCCAAATTGGCTAAACAACAGGAACAGGATGAAGAAACACAGCTGCAGAAAGCGGAAAATCGTGATGAAGTGCGCGAAAAGCTAGCTTGTGTCCCCACCAAAGATAGAGCTGTAAAAAAAGGAAACGATCGTCGCTAGGGTTTCCAGACACTTGGAGCGGCAGGCAGTGAAGGGAGGCATGCTCAAGCGCCGCACGACGTTCATCAAGCCTGCCCTGACACCAGAAAATAAGCTACAGCGTATGGAGCATGATTTATCGTTTATCGATGACACGACCAATGCATTCGAGCCTATGCGCAACACGGTCCATGTTGATGAGAAATGGTTCTATGCAGACCGTGACAAACGTACGTACCTGATTCGATGACGAGAAGCTCCCTCCCCGAGTGGCTGCGCAGTAGGACGGAGAGTGCAACACGAGGGCTGGTGGAGTATTGTGGGTCGTGAGGGGTGCGTGCTGGCGGCGCGACATGTGGGTGTGGATTT
>NW_008634126.1:3607797-3609417 GCF_000247585.1 Phytophthora nicotianae INRA-310 | reverse complement strand
GATACATCCAGCATGTCAACCATACAACATGAACACTTATCCTCTCAACGAAGTCTTCTCTCTTCATCGCCAGCAGCTGTGCATGGAGCTCCAGCAAAAACTCAGCATGAGAAGTAGGTCTGACGTCAATTCGCTTTTGTGCCTCGCGGAACAAGATATAGGCGTTCACAATTGCTACGTCAACCAGCCCCATGAAAATTGCCCTGTAGTATTTCTTGCACCATGTTTGCAGCTGGAGGGAATACCGCTGAAGTCGAAGCTGATCGTGTATGTCGACCCCTCCCATCCACGGTGATAGTCACGTACCATGGATGGGCACGGGACGACGTGGAGTTTTACTCCTGTGCCTCGTGTTCGTCTCCCTGATGACATACCAATTCAAATGTCAGATAGAGTAAAAAAAAAAAACAATGGCATAGCTTACGTACTGCAAGTTCCATCGACCGACTTGATCCTGTCCCAAGAACTGCACGGGCTTGCGGTCCCACCATACGAGACCGGTCATCAAAGGAAAATTTTTAGCGACTGCCATGCGCACAGTGCCATGGGCAATGCTCTTAGGCCGGTCTCGATTAGTCTCCACAATCTCCCGTGGGTATCCAACCTTGTTTCCTGAAATAGTTCCAATTGAATACACGTTATGATGCAGCAACTGGAAAAATATGTGGAAACTGGAAAGATGAATTATTTCCATGTATTCACTCAATCTGTGCGGCTACGAATGAGGGCCAAAGAATTGAGAGTTTGTATGACAACAAAAGGATGTCAATCCTACACTTTAGAGAAACGTACACATTTTCACTGAAGCCATGGCCCTCAACTGTGACACTAAGGACGAATTCCTCGCTACAGGCGCCCCTATTTCAAAGTGACCCCGAGCGTGTAGGCAAGCGCGACAAAAAACCTGGACCAAGGCCGAACCACAAACGTAAACAAGCGCGGAACGCACTTTGACTCGAGTTTGATATTCCTCGATCGCTCAAGATTTATTAATCCTTTTGTGGTCAATGGGGGCATTTTGCCCCCTTTGGAGGGTGTATCCTCGAGTGCCACTTGTGTCACCCACGAAAGGGGGCAAAATGCCCCCTTTCATTATTTTTGTGTGGTGGACGGAGCGGATTTGCCCTTTCTACTTGCTGTAGTACCGTAGTTTATGAAAGGGGGCAAAATGCCCCCTTTGATGGCCTAATTACTTGACCTTCTATAGTATAATATAGCCAGGTCACAGGTACCCGTTCACGAAAGGGTTAAAACAAATACATGTATCAAATTTCTACATTAATTATAAAATTATACAAAATCATTCTTCAATAAAGGTGTGTTGTATGATGCATTTAATTGGACGTAGGAACTTCTACAATAAAAATTGATCCGATAGTTTCCTTATCGATGTCCCACTGAAGCACTCCAAATTTTGTTTTAATAAACAAGCGTTTTTGATGAACTAGTTAGATCTCTACCAGACAGGTCACTTCAAAAAATAAGGGTTTACGGAGATTTAGGTTATTTCTTGCAAATCTTATCGAAGCGTTTCTGGATTTTTACTTTACAATGAAAAATGCTTGCAAATCTTATTTGCAAAACCACCAGAATATTCTTATGAACCATAATTAAATTTCT
>NW_008634126.1:3604062-3605222 GCF_000247585.1 Phytophthora nicotianae INRA-310 | reverse complement strand
CCACCGTCCACAGAGGGGCAGAGAACTTGTGAGGTCCCGATAGAAAGAGGTTTGGTATTTTTAATTGGCAGCAAGCTCTTCGCGGAAGAAGTGAATAAATGTACAACGTTGAGCGTTTGTATGCCGAACGCTGGGTTCACAACAGTAAATTCTATCTCGTACAGTGGGTTGGGTATCGCGACCTTACATGGGAGATTGCCAAGAACCTACCATGGAAGCTGAAAGTAGACTTCGAGCTTGAGACGATTAATTTCGTATGGTTGTACCAAGCCACAAGAGGGAGGCGTAGAACTGCGTGACCGACGCGTTTCAGCTCGCGAATTGCTAGGCAGAACATTTAATCCTGTGTTTATAGGTACGGATAACGAACTTAATAAAATCAGAAATATGTACTGCCCAGTACATTCATTTAGTTTCGATTTTGGGACAATATAGTACATATGTACTGTACTGTGGAATTCCTCTATGTACCACTAACCATTCGCCTCCGATACACTGAACAGTATATGTACACGTATTCGATGTACATTTTAGTCGTCGATCCATGCCACATCTTCTGTAAAAAAAAAACATACACTTGCCTTGTGATATCAGAAGAGGCTTGAGGTGATTAACTTTCACGACAACAACGGAATGCAAAAGTGTAGCATTGCACGTTACTCAATCCGCACCTGCTGACATACCTTAGCGACCTAAACGGGTTTGTCCAGTTATCGTGCTCCTGTTTATAGGGATGCCGTCACCGCATTTCCGGGTGACCCTTCCGTCTACTTGAAGAACGGGTCCCAGAATTTTACGCGTCTTTAGTTTAGAATGAGAAGGTCCATCAAGACTAAGCAGCCTATTATTACAGTGCCCGCCAAATCTTTAAGACTCCCGATTTGGCGGGACACTTCTGAATCGCTTCGTTTTCGTGCAGGCCACGTCGAATAAAAGCAAGACGCAGAGCGTCAATAGCGTAGTCCGACATGGATAAGCCATGAGGTAGTAAATTACGGTAGCGTGAACGAAACTGAGAACGTGATAGCATTATGGCTGAAACTAAAATGAAGTGAGGTTATCTAACAAATAAACAGAAATCACTTCTTTCGGAGAAAAAGGATCGTAGAGATTTATGGTTTTACCAGTTGGTGCTGCGTAGTTGGTCGACTCGGTGTACC
>NW_008634126.1:3596772-3602801 GCF_000247585.1 Phytophthora nicotianae INRA-310 | reverse complement strand
ATCCTTAAGTTGCTTCCATGACGACTCCAATCGATTGTTCGTATCATTTCCAAGGGTCACAACGTTCTGCCGCTCGTAGGTGCACCACATACCCGTACAGTTATCCCAGTTGTTGGTACAATACACATCAAACGGATGCCTTGGTTGTGTAGACGAGGGCTCGGTACCAGCAGAGCCCAAGTTGACCCAAAACCTCAAGTAAGCTCGATGCCTATGGTAGGCGCGCTCGGTAGTTGCATACACCAACATGCAGATCACAGATCTCAGCTGCTCCTTCTGCCATGTCGTAAAGCCGTACTCCGAATGTGCAATTTCTTCGTGTAAATACTTGATAGCATGAAATTGGCACAAGAGTATCACCGCGTCAGGAAACGCCGTCTTCAAAACGCTCATCTCTGTGAAGTCTATCAATTACTACTTTCGTCCAATCGGGATTGTGCTTTTTGAAAGTCTCTATTGCCGTGAGCAAAGTCTCGTAGCCCTCGTTCTGCACAACTGCGTGCTGCACGTATTGGCCATGACCAAAGGCATCGTGTGTCATAAATGAAAACACTTTGTACTTCGATACATTGGTTCCATGGGTGACGTCGATGAGCAGGACTTCGGGAAATCGTTTGAACATCTCACGCATTGCTCGAGTCTGTAAAGTTACGCAAGTTGCAATTTTTTAATGGCAAAATAAGCGCATCAGTCAGTGTTCCGTCAAATTGAAGCGCACGCCATACCTTTTCAGTTACCGTGCTCACAAAAACACGTCCGATGTTGCCAGGCTCATTGGCAAACTCCGCCACCCATTTGTGTAGTCTGTCCGCAACTGTGCTTGAGCCAGATTCGCTGGCTTTACGGCGAGCCACCAAGTTGTGCACATCACGCCCTACTACCTTACAACTTGAATTCTCTCTGATGTATTTGAGCAACCTCTTGCTTTTTTCTCCAGAACGCTGAAGAACATCGACCGTGTCCATAACCTCATTCGGTATTGCCAGTCTCGTTGAAGGATAGTGCTGGAACGTACGAAGGCTTAGCGCGTGATTATGCACAAGTGTAGTCTTGGTCACACACAATGTAAACTCTCCATTTTGTCCATTGCAGCGGACACACAAGATAAACTACAGCATTTACAAATTAGAATCTGAAAAATAACAATTGCTAACAACAATATTAATTTGTTCAATTAACGTACCTGCGCTTTACAGTCCAAGGCGCGTGACTCCTGACGAGAGCGCTTTCCTTCCCCTCTGGCTTGGTAAATCCCAGCATGTGTGCACTCGTAGGTCTTTGCGTAGAACTTCCATTCTAGCGGGATGAGTCGAGCTGAAGAGTTCTCGCAATCAATAGCTTTGTTCCGCGCTACTGCTGTCCTGGTGGATCGAACGCGAAATTTGTATAGAATGAGAATTATAGCAGTTAGTTCAGCGTTTTTAGACAGAGCGAATACTGTACTTTTGCCATTACCTGGAATGTCAGTCCCTCGTATTCAGACAGATATGCTTCACAAGCTTGCCACGACGAAAATGATCTTCTTTGCATATCACTTCCAACGTTCAGTCTATTGTCGCCTGTGTCTGTCGACCCCGTAATATTGCGGCTCGTAGCGGCATTGTCCGCCGTCGTGTATGCTTCGTCGCATGTAGCTTTTCTTTTCCCAGTAACCGTGAGCTGAGTCGGCGGCTGACAGCTTGTAGCTTCAGTCCCCACAGGACCTGGGGCAGGTGGGTCCATGCAATCGTCTCTTGTGAGCAAGTTCCGGTGTTGTGGTTGACTCGTTTGCTTGGCAAGTCGATGAATGACAGCCAGTTGTTAATATTTTAAAATGAAAATGTATACAGAGCGTGTATGTATACATGGACCGTTTGCGAAATTTAGTTTTGTGAAAAATCCAGGGAATGCTAAAAACAAGAAACAAGATCTGCCAGTCTGGGACAGGATCCACTCTCTTTATTATTATAAAAATTGGCTCCTAAAATCGTGAGCGCGGCTGGCGCAATGGATAGCGTATCAGACTTCGAATCTGGGGGTTGCGGGTTCGAGTCCCGCGTCGCGTACATTTTAGAACAGTTAAAACTGAAACTAATTTATTATTTCCAACGCCATAAAAAACCCGCCTTAACCGTTGGTTTGAGCTCTTCCAACAGTTATGACCTTCGCTACGACATCTCGTCTCGCGGCCCGCGCTTCTCGATCCTACCTGTCTAGTGTTCTGCGCGCCTCTCCAGCGTTGAGCAATGCTCTACCTTCGCAGCAGATGCAGTGGCAGCGCTCGTCCTGTGCAATAGTACCTCCATTCCTGTCGTCAAGCACCAGCAATCTGGGCTCCGTGCGAACCAAAGTGAGCGAGCGCGCACTACGCCGCAAGAATCTGCGCAAGATGAAAAGCCAGAAAGGAGGCAAGGTGCCGATACTGAAGGACACACTGCGTAAACTTTATCTACGCACGCACCCGGACCTGTTCGGACGTTATCCGGAGCAGCAGCGCGCGAACGAGGAATCGTACAAGGAGCTACTAGGCATTCTGGACGCGATTGAGAAACACAACGAGTTTCCTCCTGCCAAGACTCTTGTGCTGCCGTTCTTCCTGAAGACGCCGGTGGAGGGCGAGTTCAAAGAGGTGGATCTGCAGTTGCGCACGACGGGGGGCGCGTGTAACACGTTGGTGGAGGAGGCGTTGGGTCGGTTCTTCGGTGAGTGTGGTCTGCCTCAGGTGTTCCGGTGGGGCGAGGGCAGCTGGGGCAAGGCTGTGGGCAAGGACGCGGTGGAGAACTCGAACTTGGGCTTTGACAAGGAAGAGGAGGCTCGCGAGAAGGCTCGCAAGGAGGCGGAGGCGGCAGCGAAGCGCGAAGAGGAAGTGAAACAGTCTGTACCAGCGTATAACCCTGACGATAGCAAAACGACGACGGAGGATGCCTCTATTGAAAAACTTTTGGATGAACTGAACGAGGTATTTGAAATCATCGCTGCTGTGCCTCTAATGGATGAAGAGGAGTATGGCGAGCTGCGAGAGCATTTCGAGAAGGGCCAAGGACTGGATGAGATTGATGAGCGTGGGTACAACATCAAACCCGGTACTCACAAGATCTGGAAGGGTGAGCGCGACCTCAAGAAGGTGGTGGATGGTGTGGACACCGATTCAGCTCTCATTCTCCAGCGTATCTTGCTCCACACGCTCAACATTGAGAGAAAAGTGCGTGAAATGCTCACTAATGGTGGCGTCGACCCCGATGACGACGAAGAACCGGAAGAAAGCAGCAAGGCCAATTAGAGATTGTTCGTCAAATATCTTCACGTATACCATTTTTGCACAAGCATTTGGATATCAAAGCTCAGTGCTTAGTTTTTCTAGATCACTAACCACTTCGTCCATAGTTGGTCTCTGGGATGGATCGAGTATCCAGCATTTCTCCACGATAGGCTTGACACAGAGTTGATGTGCGTGGACGAAATTGGGTCGGCATTCACTTTGAACTTTGCTCACCAACTCCTCACCTGTGACTCCCGTGAATGGATTGACACGATTGCGTATAGAGCTTGCCGTTAGCTCCCATAGCACGATTCCAAAGCTCCAGACGTCGACTTTGCGATCGTAGCCCTGGTGAGTGAATATCTCCGGAGCAGTGTATCCTGATGACCCCACTTCTTCCAATAGAAGTGGGTCGTTTTGGGACCAAACTATAGCACTACCTAAATCCCCGATCTGTAGAAAACAAGCTTAATCCACAGATATCTGACTAGGTACATGGCTTTTGGTGTATGTTGCAATGCTTACCTTTACTCTTGGGTTTGGTGTGGCTAGATCATCGCCGATAAGGATGTTGTGGGTCTTAATATCTCGATGAATCATGCCGTGCATGTGCAGCCACGATATTCCTCGTGCAATTTTCAAGCCAAGTGTTGCTTTCTGATCAAGTCAAATGTGAATATGAGCTTATTTTTTTTAAGACTGTGCACGAATGTTAACGTACGTGTTTCATTGTCATTTGACCCCACGTAACTTCATTCAGTAAACACTGAGCCAAGCTGTAGCAAGATAGACACGTCATTGAGTCAGTGAATCGAAAGTACAACGAACAGCAAGATTGCTCACCTGTTGTGACTGAAATATTCCATCAGGATAATCAAACGAGGTTCCAATATCACGCCGTGAAGTTCAACTATGTACTCATTACCATTCTGGCTTCGACACGTTTTCAGAATTTGATACTCTTGTTGAAAAGCACGGAGGACATTCACGGGCGGAACTGTGTGTTGGTGTCGAAACTCTTTCACTGCAACTTGCTGAGCGCTCTCTTGCTGCAAAGTACCAAGACTAACACAGGAGTGAATGCCTTCTCCAATTCGTCCTTCGATTTTCAAGTTCTCTGCGTTAACAAGATCGCGCGTTGCCTCGATGGTGATCTCCTTTAACAACTGCAAAGAAGCATCCGAGTCAAACTGGGACAGTTGCTGGTTACTCATTTTTTGTGAATTGTCTTCTGGCACAACTGTGGCTTTCAATTGTTTCCGTTTGAGCTGGAGAGCTTCTCCAAAGTTGGATAGTGCAAAAGGAGGGCGTTTGGGAATTTCAACACGGTCCGGAACGGGCTTCTCTACTTCCACGCGTATGCAAAGCTTGATTTTTCCGGCAGGAAGCAGTGCGTACGAGGATTGAGAACTTCGCTGCTGACGTCTGATGACTGGAAAGAAACGCGAGATCTCGTAATCCCCATTTTGTTTGGTAGGGAACTGAAGTACCCCCACTTCTCCAATTGCAATCGCTTTATCCGGTATCTTGGATGCACACGAGCAAGGCATGCAAGTTAATGATACGTACATCGTGATGAAAGATGAAATAACCTCGTCAGGCTTGGACTGTGCTGGGTTTTGGTTTCTACTGTTGACATGGAACTTTAATTCATGTTTCTTCCACGCGGAATGGTTGCGAGCATGCTGAGCCGCGGTGCAAGACTGCGTTGTACTACCATTGACTGTAACATTGACCTCAGGTAGCGCTGGATGCCGGCAAGTAGTTTTCGTACTGTGAACATGTAAGTCGATTCCGTGCAACACTCGCACCTTGACAAGGTAGTCTTGTGCATTTTGGGTCGTTGAAGTGTTCACTGTAGCGTTTTCAGCATCCTCCGTTAAAGACGTCAACACCAGTGACCGAGTGATAGGAGCAACTGGGTGGACACTATTGTTGCTTTTGATACCGCCTCCCTTCTGCAGTAAAGCTGAGCCACATCGGACGTCTGGGACGGCTGCGCGGATCGCATTCTTGGACTCGGCACTTCTCGATGTATGCCTCTTTATCGTGGATGCATTTCCTGGCGGCATTCCTTAACGGCAGTCAAAATCTGATTAACCGGGTTGTACCATGATTGGCCTCAAAAAATAGACGCCTTACTGTTGCGAAAAATACATTACGTGCATTTAAGAATGATCACGCACGCTGCTCTGGTCTCTATTTGCTCTGGTCTCTACTTGCTCTGGGCGTCAGCAGCATCCTCGTCATCAACTCCTCCATTGGCGATGATCTCGTTCAACTGCTTTTCGATGTCAAATGCGTGCAACAGGATCCGCTGTAGAATAATGGCTGAGTCGGCATTCACACCCTGAATGAGTGTGTTCAGATCACGCTCACCCTGCCACATCTTAATCACACCAGCCTTAACAGTGTAACCCTGGGCTTCGAGGTCATCCAGACCCGAGCCCTGCTCGAAGTGCACCTTAATGGCACGCTGCTGCTCGTCGTCCTCATCAAGGTACGGCATCGCAGCAATAAGCTGCAACGTGTCGTCCATCTCGTTCAGCACCTTTTCAATTGAATGGTCTTCCGGCGCACTGCGGTCCACAGGGTTGTAGGCAGGAGCTGAGCGACGCAACTGCTCCTCGCGCTTCGCTGCCGCCTCCGCCTCCTTGCGAGCCTTCTCGCGAGCCTCCTCTTCCTTGTCAAAGCCCAAGTTCGAGTTCTCCACCGCGTCCTTGCCCACAGCCTTGCCCCAGCTGCCCTCGCCCCACTGGAACACCTGAGGCAGACCACACTCACCGAAGAA
>NW_008634126.1:3540169-3596272 GCF_000247585.1 Phytophthora nicotianae INRA-310 | reverse complement strand
ATGCTGTAGCGAAGGCCATGACTTCAGCGATTGCTTGCCCTGAGCCGTTGGTTTAACGCGAGTAATTTAATGTGAAATTCCACAAAATATTTTAAAAACTGCACTAACCTTTTTGAAACGTTAACTTGACTTATGCCAAGTTTTGTGGCCTTTCACGAAGTACTACCACCCTAAAAGGTGATAGTACTCTTATTTTGTTTTAATATATTTCGTTTTAGCCAGTACTACAAAGCATTCATATAAATGTGCCAACAACTTCCCTGCAATTCACTTATATCGGTATGATCGAAGCACATCAATCACGTTTAACAATGACATGATGCTAAATCATGATGTAAAAGTTCTGATGAAACGGAGAAGGACTGAAGCTCTACAAGTATTATCGGTACCCAGGGTATTATTTCTTTCTCTTATTGTGGGAATCGAAAGAAAATGGTGGTAGTACTTATAGGGTTACTGAAAGGGTAGGTCAATAAATAGCATTCTCACTCTCAAAACTGGCGTCTGAGGACGAAGGCCTTCTTCTCCAAGTTGTAGCCATGGCTCCGCACGCTCCGGAGTCCTCGTCCCCGTTCGCCACCGCTGCGGACGCTAAGGCGATCGCCAGCGATGCTGACAAGCCGTCAATGTCCGTTTCGGAGCCGTCTCAGGGTTGGCGCCGCGACATGCATCTCGTTGGCGTCATCTTCCTTGTCAGCACGGCGCTGCTTGGCATAACGCTGCACACTCTGGTGATCTCGGCGCTCACAGACGCGGAGTGGGGAGCTCTGCGACTGCCGACGTCGCTGGAGGCTGCGCAGCAGCTAGGTGAGACGCTGCAGAGCTTCTCGGAGCGCCAGTCAGGCTCACTGCTGCTTGCACACATGGGCTGCTACCTGTACCTGCAGACTTTCGCCATCCCGGGCACCGTGTTCTTCAACCTGCTTGGTGGTGCGCTGTTCGGCGTGACGCTGGGCTTTCCGCTTTGCTTGGTTTACAACACGCTGGGTTCCGTCTTCATGTTCCTACTGTCGCGTCGCTTCGGCCGCCGCGTGGTCACTCGCTTCTTTCCGCGCAAACTCGACACTTTACGCGGTATGCTCGACGCGCACCGCGACGAGATGGCGTTGTACATGATCTTCTTGCGTGTGTTCCCATTCACACCCAACTGGTTCATCAACATGGCGTCGCCGCATCTGGACATCCCGCTGGGCCAGTTCACGCTGGGTCCGCTCATTGGTCTCATCCCGTACAATTTCCTGAGCTGCAAGGCTGGCCTCATCTTACGTGAGCTTCGGTCACGCGGAGATATCATCGACACAGCCACCACAGTGCAGCTTATCGTTGTGGCAGCTGTGGGAGGTCTCGTGCTGCCCCGACTCAAGAAGCATTTCGCCACGAGCTCTGCACCCGTGGCGACGGCGCCGATCAAGCAAGACTAGGTGACTAGATGTGATGTATTTCATATACTCAGCGAGTCCGCAGGATATTTTTTTTTCTGGAGACTTGTCTCCTTTATCAAGCGAAGTCGCTGTAGATAATCTTATTTGAAATGTGCCTTGTGATTTTTCTTTTCATTCAATTATTAGTTCGCGCTTCATAAATTACATGAAAAATATCGAACGTCACCGAAGATATCAAGAAGCAGCGGTTGAAGTGTGGTACTCCTCGAGCAAATGTGCGATCTGAGCTCGCCTTATCGGCATCCGAAATGCCGTCGCTAGTACTTCGTCGGTTTCCACCTGAACGCATCAAAGCATTATCAGCACAATGACAGCCTTCAAGAGCTCCAAGTGTGCACACCTTGTTGGGTAAATCGCGGAAGTAGTCCATAATAGTTTCAAACTTGGCGCTCAAAAGGGTCTCTACTCACAGCATTCCACATCAAACGTCAGGTTAGCGTCGTCAGTTACGTCAAGATACGCCCGGACGTACTCTGCGAGATCTTCATAAGTGCTAGTGCAACGCGATAGATGACCTTCCACCCCTCGTGTAGGAAGGCATCCCAGACTCGAGTGACAAACTCGAAAGGGAAATTATACGTGAACAGTGTGAGGAACCACTGCGTGAGATACATGGTCGGGTGCAAACCTTCATTCTCGAGATGAGCTGAAAGTTGTGGCATGAGCTGCTTGAAGAGCCCCTCAAAGATAAAAGTCACCTCGGGTACCTTCGGCATGCGTGGACGGTACAAGTCTGCGAGCCCATAACGCTTGTGGTTCAGGCATGCCACAAGCAGCCAGAAAGCCTGTTGCTCCGGCATGTAGCAGAGGAACATGGCCGTTAGAAAGCCCATGCCTTGGCAATAGCCCACTTCGGGATCGTGCAGCGAGTATGCTTTGAGGACGTTCATGAGAGCGCATTGACCCAGCGAGGAGCGGTCCCGGAATAGTGAGTGTTTGGGGAACGTGCGTCCGATATCGCGCGCGATCGTCTCTTCACAAGGAACTTGAGTAGTCTGTAATAGTTGGTGGTAAGCGCCTGGGTTATTCAGCAGCATTTGCGAGGACCCAGCAAGGTGACTCCACACACGGCCGCGCAGGGCCTCAGGAATGCCCTTGCGAATACGCTTCTTGAGTGTGGCAGCGTTCCGTAGCTGACAGACCTCCCAGTCCTCAAGTTGTTTCCCAATCATCTTGACCCACTTCTGCGTGCGGCGGTTCTCGAGCCACACTGCGTGTTTGTATGTGGTGGATGTAGCATGGCCTCCGTTGTAGCGCCTGCAACAAGAGCAAGACATTTTAAACACTGTTCTGTCGGTGCTTTATTACGAGCAGCACTGACTTATCTGTGACCAGGAATCCGTAGCGATCGACGGGCGATAAGAGGAATGCTACCGCCAAAGTCTTAGAATTCCTTTTTTCTGCTTTAGGTTCCACTTCATCGGGGCGAGGTGGCGCCAGGGTCTCGGGGCTCGCGTCACTCTTGACCCCGGAGCACTCTACATCCTCGGGATTCATGACGGTCGCGTTCTTCTCCAGCATGATGCTCTTATCTTCACTCAGTGCTGTTCAGCTTCGCTTTTTCCGGTTTGCTTGGACCAGAACACTTCTGCAACGGAGAGCGATATTTTTGCTGCATGGTGCTGTAGCCATTTTGGGACCTTCAACGCACAAGTTGAAGTGTGCAACGGTGATGGACCAACGACGATGGTACATGTACAATACATGTACAACAACAACAATTGATTCACCATGTCAAGAAATCGCGCCGTGAGATGACTAGCAAGATGTAGCAAGTGCTCACGAGCTGCATTGGACCAACCATCGAGGCAACCAGATTCGGAGCCAGACACAGTGTGCGGCACACCGGATGTGTCTGAGCCGGGATCCACAGAGACAGCATCACACTGAATGACTCGACTGGCTCGCCTTCGGCGTAAATCAACACGGTCAAAGATCGGGCGAACTCCCGCCAACTTTTGGCTGGCAAGTGACCGCGCGACTCGACTCGAATCCGGTTGCACTTTTTCTATCGTACAGCTCCAGATTCCTTTCTGGAACTTCCAGACTGGAAAGCACCGCCGAATCTCCTACGGACACATCGCTTCTGAATCACCGTGAGCTATTATGCGTCTCCTCGGCGGTGGGCCACAGCGCGGCACTTGCGCAATGCAAATGGCTCATGGTGCTCTCCGGCATTGCTGTCGCCGTAGTCCGGCTTTCAGCGACGCCCATCGAGCCCCGTTATCCTGAAGTGGCTACGTAAGTGATTAAAATTTACCGTACGTATCGAAATACGTTCGGGCGAACGCACTGTGCACTCAGTGCACTGCACTGTACGTTGAAGCGCGCGAAGAATGACTGCGGTTCTGACTGGATGGCTTCGTTCCTAGCGATATCATGTCCAGCGAAGATTGCTTGAGGCCGCCCACAAGGGACTTGAGCACAGTTGCTGCCGCCACCGAGCTCTTCATCGGGAGGAGCCCCACTCCCGCAAGCGTAGCGTATGGGGCTGCTTTCCAGCAAACCCTACCCAGCCACCGACATGGGCACGAATGAACCGAAGCGCGGTTTCATTTGGGCTCGAGTTTTACGGATAGAGCAAAGAGAGAGAGAGAACTGAGTGTGCAGGGTTCAATCAACGGTAGTCCAGTCGGCCCCTTTGGTTGGGTTAGTTACCCTTCGGTGGTGCCATGTGTGAGAGTTTTTTGTGCTGCCGACCTTTGAGGTGGTCGGCAGTAGTTTAAGGGGGATACAGAAATTAACAGAAAAGCATTTTCAATCGTGTATCGTTGTTGAACTTCCACAACACGAACGTTGTCCTAAAAAAAAGCTGCGTGAAATCTGACCTTAGACAGAGTCGACTCGGTTTCTGTTTGCATTTGCCCGAATGTATGCGACTTGAGACCGGTATGGGGGGCATTATATGTATTATGATGGATAAACTATTTCAATAGCAGTTAGCTGTGATGATCGAGTTCCAGCAAAAGTATGAAAATTTCATATTGAAGATTCCTCGGTTAAGAAGTACTACTTCATTAGTATTCGATTCAAATGCGAATGACCTGATGTTTATCCTAATGCTGTAAGGCCCGCACATTGAACAGTAAGCTGGAATGCAATAGCAAACTCCTATTCAACTGTGCAGTAGCGTTGGTCAACCTGCGCGCTATCCGCTCAAATTCGTGACCCAGCGCGGAAGCGAATATGACCCGCCTTGTTTCATTACGATAACCAGTCTTCATCCATATTCTTAAATCAAGAAGTACCAAGTACCAGGTATTTGAATTCAGCTACTGCCGGCCACCTCAAAGATGTCGGCAGCACAAAAAACTCTCACACATGGCACCACCGAAGGGTAACTAACCCAACCAAAGGGGCCGACTGGACTACCGTTGATTGAACCCTGCACACTCAGTTCTCTCTCTCTCTTTGCTCTATCCGTAAAACTCGAGCCCAAATGAAACCGCGCTTCGGTTCATTCGTGCCCATGTCGGTGGCTGGGTAGGGTTTGCTGGAAAGCAGCCCCATACGCTACGCTTGCGGGAGTGGGGCTCCTCCCGATGAAGAGCTCGGTGGCGGCAGCAACTGTGCTCAAGTCCCTTGTGGGCGGCCTCAAGCAATCTTCGCTGGACATGATATCGCTAGGAACGAAGCCATCCAGTCAGAACCGCAGTCATTCTTCGCGCGCTTCAACGTACAGTGCAGTGCACTGAGTGCACAGTGCGTTCGCCCGAACGTATTTCGATACGTACGGTAAATTTTAATCACTTACGTAGCCACTTCAGGATAACGGGGCTCGATGGGCGTCGCTGAAAGCCGGACTACGGCGACAGCAATGCCGGAGAGCACCATGAGCCATTTGCATTGCGCAAGTGCCGCGCTGTGGCCCACCGCCGAGGAGACGCATAATAGCTCACGGTGATTCAGAAGCGATGTGTCCGTAGGAGATTCGGCGGTGCTTTCCAGTCTGGAAGTTCCAGAAAGGAATCTGGAGCTGTACGATAGAAAAAGTGCAACCGGATTCGAGTCGAGTCGCGCGGTCACTTGCCAGCCAAAAGTTGGCGGGAGTTCGCCCGATCTTTGACCGTGTTGATTTACGCCGAAGGCGAGCCAGTCGAGTCATTCAGTGTGATGCCGTCTCTGTGGATCCCGGCTCAGACACATCCGGTGTGCCTCACACTGTGTCTGGCTCCGAATCTGGTTGCCTCGATGGTTGGTCCAATGCAGCTTGTCAGCTAACGCGCCTCCTTGATGCCGATCCGTTCACTGCCATTGCTGTACGGCCGGCTGATTTACCTGCAGTGGCTCTGTATTTCGTACATGTAGAATTGTTGATGTCAGCTTACGCACCAGAACGCTCCGGCCGGAGTCCGGCGTTTTCATCCAACACGGCCGTGTCGATGTTGCGCAATGCAACTTGGCGACGAAAAGATCTGATATCGTCGTGAAGATGGCTCCGGTCGACCACCTTGATGCTACATTTACATCTTTCATCGTGCTCGTCATCCCACAGCTCGATTTTCTTGAATCAAGCGTTGCTGGTTGAAGAGGCTTGCCGACTGGGTAAAAGTCCACTTCAAATCGAGGAGCGTCGTGATACAGGTAATATTTTGCCCAGCACCACGAGGCAAGTGGAAGATTCAAAGCTGAAGCCTTCAGACCCCTACGTAGAAGTCAGCTAGGTTTGCAGAGAGCACCAGCTTAAACATGCAATCAACCTGCTGCTCGGACTGCTGGCTTGATAGGATCGTCGACATTTGGCGTCACCCCATGAGAAAATGCCCAAAGCACACGGCGTATGCCATGTTTCTGGCAGCATCGAGCGAGTCTATGGAGCTGTCGATGTCAGTGTGGTTGCCAACGTCAATCACGGGCCCATCCAAAATGGTCCCACATGCCACTGCTATCCTACTCTGCATGTTGTAGGGACTGACCCCATAAATAATTTACCTGCTATTTCCGGTCAGTCAGTATTTGCGGGTTCTGAATCCGCAACTCATAACATTCTGGACATGCAATACACATCAACCACCAAAATATTATATCAGCGACTTGTGATAAATCCGCTGAATGCTAGCAGGAATCACAACGCAGCTTGATTCTGCGCGGCCGCTTCCTACTGTATCGGATAGTCGCGGGTTTACGCCGATGGACAGAAAGCCCGGAGAGGCTTTATGTCCAAAAAGGCCCGCTTGCGTGTGCAGTACCAACCCGCGCGCAGGTCGACTTCATGAGCACTCTGTCCAGTGCTTTTTGCCTTGGGACACCGGACGGGTCTGCGGCGCGACAGTCGCGCTGACCTGTTGCCAGCGAGTGTACTGAGCAAAGGAGCCGGAAACTCCGTAAGCGTGCGCCCCAAACCTGCTCTCTGAATCCACCAGTGACAGTGGGCGGTATCAAGGCAGTGGCTCGGCTTTGGCCGTTACCTTTGCTGCTTACACTGGCTGTCTCTATGACTGGCTGGTCCGGAAAATCCACAGTCGGCTGCTGTGGTTTGCCTCATTTTCTAAAAGGTCGAGCTCGTCGCTACTACATTTTAGCTAACAGGAGTCCCTGGGCGTTCTGCCCGTAGTATAAACCCTCTCCCGACTCCGTAACATGATGACCGTGCTGCCGCTCACTGACACGACCACGACCGCCAGCAAGAAGCGGCGTCGCAGCATCGAACCCGTGGACTCGAGCAAGATTCTGGCCATGCCGCTCAGCATGTCGCCGCGCGCGATGGCGTCCAGCCCCGTGCGCGCCGCCGTCAAGGAGAGCGAGGAGCTACTGCGCCGCAGCCTCATGGGACTTTCGCTGCAGCTCAAGCTCAAGATGATTCTCGTGGAAGCCTGGGCCTCGGACATGAACAGCGTCGTCATGGAGCGCAACCTCTTCTCTATCGCCAAGGAGCTAGCTATTTTGAAAGAAATGGGCGTCTACGAACAGCACACGTGCGTGCGCTTCCTGGAGCTAGCGCGCAACCGCATGGCGCAGCTCCTGGAGCAGACCGAGCGTCACGAGACGCTGCACATGGAGGCCGAGCAGATGTGGACCATGGCGCTCATTCAGGCGCAAGAAGCCGTCGCCACGCCGCCCACCAGTCCGTCTGCCGTCAGCGAATTCCCGCTCCTTAGTGGCTTCGACGCCAGCAGCCGCGACATCTCGGTACTGTGGCGGGCCATGTCCATCGCGCGGGACCGCGGCGCTCAGCTCTGGCACGAGAACAAGCCCGAACAAGCGCTGCCCTTCCTGTTAGCCGCCGATTCATACATGAAGCGCTTCACGCTTAAGTACCAGCGCCTCAAAGTAGACCACGCCATGGTAGACACACTCCAGAAGCCGCCTATGGAGCCCAAGCACACACCCACGCGCGTGTCGTTCGCCGAGGAACCACAGGTCATGGGAGTCGCAGATGCCGAGGTGGATCGAACACCCATCTGCCCTACTAAACCGTCCAAGCTAGAGTCGCTACTACTCCGCACATCGCGCGAGTTCCCGACGCCCCCATTCTAGACGCTTATGATTCAAACTACTCAGGTCTCAACGGAAGGCCCACGTATTCTAGCTAGCTATAGTAACTTATGAGCAGAATGTTCAGACAAATCATCCCCACACTCTGGTTTATTTGGCTTCCCAATTAATTTCCACTAGCCTTCCGTCGCCGTGTCAAGTTTCTTCTGGCATCAACAACGCCGCACCGATGAGCGAGGCGGTTCTTCAGCGTCCCACTGCACATCCTGTCAGGCATGTGGCACTTCTGAGCCGGAAACCATGTGCATCGTATGTTACACGGTGTAACATTCACAAGGCTTGGAAAGAGGCGTGTATTATCTGCCCCTTATCTGAGTTCGTCTCCTATCGAGTGTTAATCGAATTGACGAGATATAGGCGTGTTGCTGAAGTGGTTTTGGACACTCGAGTGTATTGTATAGAAGCAGGCAAGTTATGTTGCACCTTGCACGAAGCTTTACGCCTTCGACCTTCACTTGTAGTCACGAGTTACTGTACTGTAGTCGTCCGCTTGCATGTGTCTCCATTCCGACCTGCCTGTCCATCTCATTTGTCGTCCAACAAGTGCTGTTCCTGGTCTCCAGCTCGTCTGCATCGTGCAACGTCTAGGCCTTGAGCTTCCAGAGTTTCAGCTTGAAGCCGAAAAAGTCGGACGCGGTAGACGAGAAGGCCGATAAGACCACCACGCGCGTAATGTTGTACAGCAGCGGATTCATGGTCAAGCCAGACACCTTATTGGGCGAGTTCAGCTCCTGCAGACATAAAGGTCAGCATCTGCATCCAGTATGGAATGCTCGTTTCAGAAACGTACCTTTAGCAGCTTGCACGCGAGCTTCAACACGTTGTTGGAGACCAGAAGCTTCTCCTTTTTGTGAGGCTTGGCCAGCAGACGAAGATAAACGTTCATCTGTTCAGTCAGCAGCAGCGATGTGTTCTGGTACTTCTTGTTGATGTTGGAGCCCAGCATCATGAAACGCAACATGAACACACTGTAACGATAAACAACCAGAATGTTGGTTAGCACACGTCAAAGCAATACCACAACAGTAATCCAAGCAACGTACGAGGAAAGCATGCACCAAATAGCCACTTCAATGTGGACGATGCTCTCAGGCGAGAGCGAACCAGACCCGTCCGAGACGGCTTGCATGCCCATGACGACGAGCAGCACGAGGATGATAAGGAACGACGTAGACACGATTTCGTCTGCTGCACGTTGGCGACCTTGACGCTTGAGCCATGTACGTCCGCCACGTAATGAGATCCACGCCTTGATGTTCACTACGTTCTTCAGACGGAAGTGGGGAAGCTTTGCCAAACGCGAGCGCCGTGACGACGTCAGCGCAGTGAAGCACTTGGCATATCTGATAAATAATCAAACAACATGTTAGAATTCAGTATTCCACGCTTCAAGCTGTTATACGTACAGGAATCGGCGGTGGTATGTGACTTCGGCGTCTGCGAGCGCAGCAAAAATGATCGAGGCCAAGTAGTACGTCGACAGCATGCAGGAAATTGAAATGAGTGATGCACCAGACGCGAGCTCTTGCGCGTGCGTGTACATTCGGTACGCAGAGAGCTCCTTGGACAAGTGGGATATCCATGAGAGTACTTCAAGTGGGTCCTGCGTCACTGCTACACAGTCGAACTCCTGGCATTTAAGTGCGCAGCGCAATGCAATCGGCACTAGCGCGAGTATTACCGCAGATACTTCCGCAACTTTGCGATAGAACATCCGCGTGGGCGTTGCTTTCACCTAAAAACGAGAAGCACAGAGTTTTCAGGATAAGTTGGTCTTGACAGCACAAAAGTGTCGATTCTCACCTTAGCAAGGATTGTATTCCGCAGCTCAGAAATGGACATGGCTCGTTTCACTGGAAAGCCATCTTCCCATACACATACAGTCACGCGTCTTCGAGCGAACTGATCGACAACACTGTCCAAGCCTCCATTTATCAGCGGCACGCGTGGTGGCAATGACATGGGCGGTTTGCTTAAAGCAGCTCGCATTACCTGCATTTATTTCAACAAAAATCAACCAAAACATGTGAGTTTTTCGGTGTTGCACTTTGAAAAACACAACGCAGCAACCAAAACGTACGCGTTTCGGTGAGGTCGGAGCAGAGCTACTTTTGTGTGGGAACATGTTGTCGTTAGTATTCGACTCGTCGCTGGACGAGGACGAGTTGCCACTGTCTTCGTCGCTATCTGTGCCATCCGAGTTTTCGGATTCTGCGAGTCCTGACCCCAGTCCCGAAGCTGCAAGTGACGTGTCTGACTCGGAGCTGCACACGTTCTCTGCCTGCTTGATAATGGGGGATAGGATCTTGACCGCTGCGTCGGTATCTGGCGCTTGCAATGCGCTCGACACGCGACCGTAGCCAATCGCCACTAGAAACAACAAGAAGATAGGGAAGAACACCTCGAACGTGTTATGCGGCGACGCGCTCTTGTTGTAGAAGACGTAGACGCACACAGCCACGCCGTGTAATACGTATAGAGCCGCCGCTGTCTCGTAAATCCACGGCTTCTGTCTCCAAAACTTCGCATGGAACGGTAATAACAGTGCACGGGTGAATCCTTCCTGCACAAGTTTGCGGTCGTGGCTTGAAGGTTTTGTGTGGAAAAGCGCCGACCTGTAAGTATTACCTAGTTAGCACCACTAGAAGAAGTTTCGCTGGGCTTAGAGACGCACCCTTTGATCAGGTCGAAGTCGATGAGCTCGCGCGTGAGGTCGCGTTTGAGACGCTGCTGCTGATCCAGCACTTCGGGAGATGAGTCGGCCTTGCGATGCAATCTCTTGGGATTTAGGCGCCGCGGTGGCGTAGGGAATTCGTCGTCCATTTCGGCTTGTGTGTGTGTGTGTGTGTGTGTGTGTGTGTGTGTGTGTGTGGAAGTGCGCGAGTTCTCAAAATGGACACAACGGGCAAACCAGTCAAGTGCTTTTACTAAGTCTGCGACCGCTTGTGCTCAACGAGTAAAATTGGATAATGAATGCTGTTGTCATTTGTAGCGACAGAGACGGAGGTCAGTGACAGAGCGACAGCGCGGACGTCAGACTCGATACTCGTCTAAAGTGATGGGGTTGATTGTGCAAGAACTTACAAATGGTAAGATTAGGCACTCATAACCTGCGGAAAATAGATCAGCACATCGAATGGCGCGAACGAAAGCGAGTGCGAAAAGACGCACAAAACCAACTGAAGTAAAAATAGAAAGTTAGGCGCAGGCTCAGTGGCTTGGACTGCATTCACTCTTTGACGACCGCACACAATTTTGCACCGCACTGCCTCGTACCGCTCTGCGTGCACGGAAACCCAGCGCTAGCTGCGACGCCACGGAGTGCAATGCAATGCATGACGCACCGTATCCTCTGCGACGCCAGGTCCGCGACATTTGCGGGGCTTCCTGCTGAAGCCAACTCGACACAGTAGGACATGCCATTGGTAGTCCGCCGCAGCAACCACACGTAGAACCCAGCACTTGCGTATTTGACTAGTCTGGCAACGGTGTGCTTTCCCCAAGCGTACAAATGCCGTTGGTCTTCTAGAGTTTTCGCCGCTTAGAGCTGCCTGTGGAGCATCGGCGCCGGTAGTAGATCACCAGCGCCACCAGCACACCGTTGAGCAGGGCCAGATGCACCATAAATAGCAGCGGACTGGTCCAGAAGCCGCACACCACACCCTTCCAACCCTGCGAATAAGAAAACGTCAAGACTACAGCAACAACGGCAAAGACCATGCGCCTCGTCCTCTTACCTTGATCTCGGGGCTTGTCAGTGCGCTCTCACCGTACTGAATCGACAGGAGTTGCGCTACTTTAGCCGGCACGGGCTGCTCCTGCACAGGGTCGACACCGTCGTGGACGTTCACGTTCTTACGTTGCAGCGGGAAGAGCGAATTGCGCGGTACACAACCTCCACAGCACATGTGCTCCGTATGCGCTTGCAGGCCTTCTGAGCAGCATACGAGACTATCTTCCTCGTCGTAGCCCGGTGGCACCAGTATATTTTCGCGGTCTGCAGCCACCTCTTCGTGCGTCAATTCCACGTACCAGTAAATATCCACCCACGTGCCAATGTCCGCCGTGTCGTACACACGGATGCACGGATCGTGCAGCCTCGGGTCCGACCAGTAGAACTCGTGGTTCTCCGTGTCGTATGTGAGTTTAACCTTGTGCGGGATGTCGTCTTCGCGGTCATAAGCCGTGAGTCCAACGGTCTCGAATTCGCTTTTCAGAGCCGAGATTTCAGCGCACGTGGTGTTCATAACGCCCAGGTCCACATCGTATTCCCAGGGAATGAGGCCATCGTCTCGGTGCACGCCCAGCAGCGTGCCCTTGTCCAGCCAGTACTCGACGTTGTTGCGTTTGAGAATACGTGTCGTTTTGGTCAGCAGCGATGACATGTGGACGCGCGTATCACACTTGCCGTATAGGAACCGCAGCATCTGCACCACCGTTACCACGCCTAGGAAGCAAAGCAAGTAGTACATGATATTCTGGCGCGCCGGCGCGCGCAACCGCCTGGACGCGGCCACAGGGACGCGGTGTGGCAGCATGGCGATGGAGTAATCGATATCACCAAGATAGACAAGCCGTCGTTACAAACTGTGTGGCACACCTCCTGGTATAAGTACGACTCGAGTTGAAGTGGTCACTCTTTTGAGCTGAAGTCTGCAGCCTACAGCCTGTAGATGTAGCTGTGGCCACTTGGTGCTTACAAGTAATATACGCACAAAATGTAGACTCCAGCGACTAAATCTTGCATGTGCGCTCGTTAGCATTGCCGTCTGTGTAATGTGTGTGACGATCATTCTTCTCTCTGTGCTCTTGAATGGCTTCCTGTAAGAAGTGGCGGAAGTAGTTGGCGTCTATCCAGGTCTCCGTTGAGTTGATTTAGCTTATTCTTTCACTGCAAGGTTATCTATCGTAGCCATTTTTGGGTTCAGGTGTTGCTCTGCATAGGAGAAACCGTGATTACGACACACATCATCAAGCCATTTATTTTCATCGCGGACTGTGGGAAGAGTAGTAACGGAGCAACGTCAAGTATGCTACGCAAGTTTTTCGGCAACGGAGGCGCGTTCCAGAACTCCGCGTCGTCCACAAGGCTTGGGGCAAATAAATCTGAAGTTGAAAGAAATGGCAACAACGGTGACGAGTTCGCCGAAATGGTCGAGCGTCTGGAGCGCTTTGAAGGTGACGACGCAAATGTTGAACGTTTTAGTTATGCGAAATAATTGACTATGGATTTGTGCGTTTAGTGGGACTGAAGGACACGATCAACAAGCTATCGCGTCACTGTCAAGCCATTTGTGGTAAGCCATCGCACATTCCGCTTGAGCCTAGTAGTATCAATGCCTGACTTTGCTTCGTTTAGAGGTGGTCGCTTCTAGTCGCGACCTTGGATCGTGTGTGCATACGCTTTATGGCGGCGAAGACGAGAAACAAACTACAGCAGCCGAAGCACGCATGCTCTTGGCGGATGTTGCAACGTTTCGGACGAGTTCAATTGCACCACTGCAGACAATTTTGGCTGGCATTCCGCAGCTCAAGGTACGAATGCCCTCAAACTGTGCAGTGGCGGTAAGATCATAGATTGACTGATGCGTTGCGTAGCTGAGGTGCGACCACCGCAACAGTGCCAAGAGTGTCGTGCTTCGATACGAACGGAAGGTGGAGGAAATCCAATCAACAACTCGCCACGAGTCTTCTCGTCTTCGACGTGTGAGTTTCCAAAGACAGTAATCTGCGTTAGAATACCTTATTTTCACACTTCTGTATATTTCGCAGAACCGAGCTAAGTACCAAGTCGCCTTTGCGCGATTTAAAGAGATTGATGACGAGATACTTGCTGACGTTGCTGCTGTTCTGGCAAATGATCTACCAGAAATCGCAAGTCAAGCCATCGAAAAGGTAACCAGACTGCCGTTATATAGGCTCTGTCTTGCTCCACAGATTAATAGAGTTTCGTTGGTGTGAATAGCTGTTGATTCAGCACCAGGATCTAGTAGCGCGGTGGATGCAAGCTGAAGTTACAAGTCTTCAGAAACATTTGAGAGGATATCAAAAACTTGCAACGGAGAAGAAGGCGGAAGAGCAGCAAGTGCAGTTGCAGATAGAAGTCGGTGAAGAGCGTACCAAAGACGCCGAGGCAGCTGAAAGTTCAAGTGAAAGCGAAAACGATAACGATAGTAACAACAACGCGGACGACAGCCACGTGGAAGACCCTGCTCGAAGCGACAAACCGTCCTCGCCACGCTATCCTACTGCAACTGCGTCTCCGATAAAGTTGCAGGCAAACGATCCTATTCGCATCATGCCCAATCACGTACTCAATCAGGAGCAGAGCATATGCCCACGTAAGCAACACGTATCTGGCACGCGAACGTGGAATCTGCACCGCTACATCAAGGACTCGATGGCGAGTGGCTTGGATCTCGCAGACTGCATCCAACTGCCCGAGGGTTGCCAACTCGACGAGTGGATCTCTGTCCACGTGATCGACTTTTTCAACGAGATTAGTCTGCTGTTCGGCACGATTTCCGAGTTCTGCACACACAGCTCATGTCCACAAATGTCGGCAGGGCCATGCTATACGTATCTTTGGGCGGACGGCGTGCAGCAAGTGACGCCAGTCTCGTTGCCAGCCGCGGAGTACGTCGCGCGGCTGCTCGAGTGGGTAGAAGGACAGCTAGACGACCCGAAGCTCTTCCCGGAGTCCTACTCTACATCTACAAACAGCAACGGCAGCGAAAAGTCCAACCCCAAGTTCATGCGCGCGGTGCGCAACATCCTCAAGCGCCTGTTCCGCGTGTACGCGCACATGTATCACAACCACCTGCAGAACTACGTAGCACTACACGCCGAGTCGCATCTGAACTTCTGCTTTAAGCGGTTCATATTATTTGTGCGGCAGTTCGAACTCATCGAGCAGAAGGAGCTCAACGCGCTACGCAAGCTCATCCAGACATTGGTGGCCCAACCCATGGTCATGACGAACTTCTAGCACAAGTGACACATCAAAACTTCAAATGTATCCATCTCACTATTAGCCAATCCCAAAGAGCTGCAAAGGCGAGACGGGTTTAAAATGACTTGAGTTTTGTAAGGAACCCGGACCCGACGGGTTTTCGTAGAGGGGAGGAAGCCATTCAAGCGAGTGCGGTGGACGTGGCAGCGCGGATCAGTTCCCACATCCCGAAGCTCTGTCTCCCCCTCTCGTACCCCCTGCGTGACCATGGAGCTCGAGGAGGCGCAGGACGTCGTCTCCATCTTCCTGCGGGAGCTGCGTACGTCTCCCCCCGGTGACAATAACTGTTGACAATCTGATTTTGTATTGACCATCACTCTGCATTGGTAGTGGGCGGGAAGGAATACAGCGAGGCGGAGGCTACACGCCTGCAGATTCGACGGCCATCGCGCCTCAAGACGCTATTCACTAACATTATCGGTGTGATAGAAGAGAGCGAGCAGATTCGCGCGTTGGAGGCGCTCATCAGTCTCGTACGCAGCAGCTGCGGCAATGTGGAGGCTTGTTCCACCGCTGGGCTGCAGCGTGAGATCCTGGGCTTCCTGAGTGAGCGAGGCTTGTTCGCCGATCCGAGTCTTCCCCTTACAGTGCTCAAGAAACTGTTGCGGGTGTTCTTATACCTAGCTTATCACTCAGTTAATATCGACGACATCCAGGCCATGCTCGCGGTGTTCCGCAGTATGCGTATGGTGCACGAGGAGCCCGACGATCAGGCTGTGAGCTACTACTTGTCCACACTCGAGATGATCGCACGGGATTCATTCGGACCTGCGTCTTTCTTCGATCTTAATGGCGAATACTCAGGTCTTTTGATGCCTGTGTTACCGGCTTTCCCCAACAATGGATACACATTTTGCGCGTGGATTAAGTTCGAGTTTCTGCCGGAAGAAGTCGCGCCACTGTTTACATTTTGCGGTAAGACTGGAGTGGGTATCATGTGCTCGTTCCTGCGCTCGTCGCTGATGATTACGAGTTTTGACAAGCGAAAGAATGATGGACATGTGGAAGTACCGGATCTCGTGACGCCGGGCAGGTGGCATTTCCTGTGTATCACACACACGCATCGCCAGTTCCGTGGATCCAAGTTGGATGTGTATCTTAACTCGGAATTGCGACAGAGTGTGCGGTTAGCATACCCTAATACAGCGCTCATGGCTCCAGTGGTCAAGGCGTATCTGGCTATGCGTGAAAGCAATGGAACTAACGCTCTGCGGATTCTTCTTGGCCCGACAGCGCTCTTTGGACAAGCTCTGCCTGCCAGCATCATCAATAATATTCGCAGTGTGGACGAATACGACGCGCTAGTGTTCCAGTTCAACTCGTACATCTCGTCTTCATCCACATCATCCAGTGGTGGTGTTAATGGCGCGTCTGGAGCGTCTGGAGGGCCCAATGCTTCAGGAAACTCGACCGATGGACTGCTGCTCGCCTATGACGCACGGCACTGCGACCGGTTAAAGGGTTTGTGCTACGATTCTAGTGGCAATGACTACCATGCAGCTGCAGCTAGTGCTGGTGTGAGGTTGAGGCATGCTGGAACATTTAAGCAAGCGGTGGCACAGTTGGGTGGCCCGCTGATCTGTCTCCCGTTATTAGTGACGTCTACTACTGCGGCCGTATCGACTGTGAACACCACGACTACAGATTCTAATGGAAACGCAGACAACGTGTCAGAGACTTCAATCGTTGCGAGGAACAGTTTGTCCGGAACTAGCGGAGCTCTGACGACCCAGTTCGACGAGGATTCGGACTTTCTCAAGCAAATGAGCGACCTGATTGCGCGTCCGATGGGCGTGCGCAGTATACCGAAGGTTGTGCTGTTGATCGCTGAGATCATGCGTCATTCTCTGGTCAACAAGTTTATCTTCCGACGCAGCCAAGGTGTACGACTCATGGCATTGCTGATGCGCTCGCTGCCACCGCAGTACTTGACTTCCGACCTGCTAATCGCCATCGAGCGGCTGCGCAGCGCTGTGATTTCGGATCGAATTTTGGCGGACGAGATCTACAAATTCCTGCTATTTAACTTCCGTATCTGGGTGAACGCGCCGGTAGATCTCCAAGAAACCATGTTCGACAAACTGGAAATCATGACTCGTAAAGACAGTAAGAATCTGTCCCCGGCTTCAACGCGCCACTTTTTGCGCTGCCTATCGTGGATTTACTGGAGGATTCCTTCTTCTATAACACTTCGACGCGCTCGAGATTTCTCTCCTGAAGAGATTGATGTCCTACGGAAGCGTGTGTTGGCAATGATTAAGATTGTGCTATGTGAGTCTCCCCCACCGAAGGTTGCTGGGTCAGTCATGGCATTCCCTGGAAAGGGTAAAGAAGTGAAGTCTCAGCTGTCGTACGAAAGCACACGCTCTCTTATTTTCTGTATGATTGGAAAGCCAAGCAACCCGATGATTCCAGGAATGAACATCGATGGAACGCCGGCGATTCAAGAGGTTGGAGCATCGAATGGAGCATCGTCATCAGCAACCGTATCATCTTCATCGAGCTCAAAGAGCATGCCTGAAAGTGACCTGGATGGTAGCGGATCTGTCGTCGAGAACGTGCCAGAGACGGATTTGCCCGACCTGTTGCAACTGTTGATCGAATTGTCAGTTCAGCCCACGGCTCCTGCTGGTATGCTGGACCTGTTTGGTCGTCTGGGTGGTCTTCGCATTTGGTTGCCGTTACTGGAGTTTTCGAACGACGTCATTCGTGTCATGACATTGCGCTTGCTACGAACTTACCTCTACTTAAAATGTGAGTGCTCACAAGACCGTGAGATGGTGAACAACCCGGACAAGATTCAGCTTTCTGTTGGCGACGCGTATTTGATCATGCATTCTTTGAAACCGGAGAAGAGACCAGTCTCTATGGGCGTTTACTCTGAGATTCTGCTCATGATTTTGGGTATTCAAGTGACAGAGAAGGATATGAAGGCCCTCGACGGGAAAACAGCAGCATTCGATGCGCTTATCGACGAAAACGTGCTTGCCACCGCGACGATTTGGCACGACAACATGATGCCTGCTTTCTTGGGCCTGGTGCGCGCCAGCTCTGTCACGATTCGCATGGTTGCTATCCGTCACCTCAAGATTATCTTCGCGTCGTCTACTGTAGCTAGCGCTATCAACCGCAACATCCTCATCTTTGGGAGTATCTCGAGCATGGGCGGTACTGCTACTGAGTCATCAACGACGGAGCAGGTCCCTATCATCGAGTCGATACTTAGCCTTCGTGGCGATCCTCAGCATCAGTATGAGAGCCCACCTCCGCCGCCATCGTCGCTATTTGGAATCGAGCTGCATGGCTGTCCCGGTGTCCCGATGAGTCGTCTGCGAGACATGGTGTTGAACACGCAAGAGCCCGACGAGGTTCGTGTCAATGCGCTGTTCTCCATTATCACGCAGGATGATGTGGATTTCGTTCGCGGTCTGTTGGCATTGCACGGTGATGGTGACCGCAAGAAGCAAGGCGTGAGTGCCAGCTGCTTCAATGACATGTCCAGTCGCATGAAGCTAGCGCTCGTGGAGTTGATGTCCGTGTACCAGCCCAGTGGATGCGTGGATTTCATCACGATGATGTCGTACGACGTGATTTCATCCATGATCTGTCTCGAAGTGAAGACAAACGAAATGGCGTGGTTCTTGCTGCAGGACCCGTTCACTACACTATCCCGCTTTATCACCTCCGCAGAGGAGCTTGAAGTGGTCGTGGTATCATTGCTCAAGACCACGTTGGACAAGATGAACGAAATGCTCTCGGCTGAGATGAATCTGCGCATTAACGAAGGCACGCCGTCGCGAGAGTCTATTCTGTGGCGTAACGCTGAGAGTTTAGCATCGCTTGCGGCTGCTGTGGTGCTTCACTACGACCCGGATACGCTTGGCCAAGTTGATCCTAGCAAGTTGGTGGGTGGGTCAAATACGGAGGATGTGACTCAGAGCTTGGTCTTTTGGAAGTGCGAGCGTGCGATCTGGCACGAAGCCGAGCTGGTCGACTCAATTCTCGGCATCTGGCAGCACTTTGCGTCTCACTTCCACTCGGATTCTGATGCCAGCTTCGCGCGACGATCCAGCAACGCCCACCGTCGTAATAGCACACCTCCTCGTCAGATGGACAGCGGACTGCAAAGTCCGCCATCGTTGGGCTCTGCAGCTCGCTCCAGTGCTGGTACGAGTATGCTTGGCTTTGGGTTTAATCTGCTGCCAACTGGTGTTGTGCCCAGTGCTCCTGCAGCCAATCCACCGCCAGCCCCGTTGTCAGGAGGGGGCAACATTTCCGCTCGCCCTCATCCTGGTGGACCAATGCGACAGATCCTGCAGCTGTTGCTACGTTGCTTGTACCTCGTTCTCATCTCTGACGACCAGGAGGCTGCAGCCAGCAGTGAAGGCAGCGACAATGACGAGCTCTCGTCGGTCAAGCTGCGACTTCCTGCCAACTCGGTGTTTTTCCAACGTATCAACAAACTCGAGTACTTCATCAACGCCATGGGCTTAGGCCACGAGATCGCGCAGTTTGACTCGTGCTTTGCACCTTCTCGCTCAGGTTCCAACGGTATGACTACTACGGCTGGACTGGTCACTGCAAGCGAGTGCATTAAGGCTGCTCCAGGTGACGAAACAACGCTCTTGCTATGGCTGATTCCAGAACTCTCGGCGCTGATTGACCGCGTACGGAGAAAATGCTGGTCAGAGTCAGCAGTGAAGCTAGCCAGCATTTTGGCGTCGTTGGTGTCCGTACCCTTGCGTTCGTCCGACCAATTGGCCGATCTGCTTGCTCGAAATGATTTTATCATGAACAACCAAGAGGTACGTCGGCGCGATTGCTTTTACCATGAACAGATGGCCCATGCGCGCGATATCCGCGCTCTGCGTCGCGTTGGAATGTTTGACGAGGAAGCGGATGAAAAGAATCGCGCCAAACTCGAGCTGGAGAGAATCAGCAAATTCACTCGCTCTTCGACTTCATTGGGCGTTCCTTCTAGTAATGGAGAGGACCACGTTTGGCTGGAACGTGTGAAGGCCAAGGACATTGACGACTGGATGAAACTTCGCGTGCTGGCCAAATGGGGAGTCCGTCATGTCTGGGGAGTGAAAGAAGAAGCCGTTGTGGATGCTGTGGGCGATGGAACGATCATCGGTCTCTGGGGTGACAACGAGTTCTGGCGTGTGGATATCTACACATCGAGTAACTGGATCCGTTGTCGTCTGCTCCCTGATACAGATGATACGATCTCGCATAACTATGGGGCGTCGAGTCTGAAGAACGAGATGCTTAACAACATGGCAGACGAATTGACTATGCCGCCAGTGGACTCTATTGTTGTAGATGATGCGACTCTTGCTGCATCAGGTGATTCAACAGAACAGGCGCTTGAGGAGGAAGATGACGACGAAGCTCACACCGTTAGCAGTGGCGGCGATGGAGAAGGATCGGACGGCGGAGAAAGCGAAGAGCCCGCCTATGTCGGATTGGCTCGACGTCTCAGCGACGTGGGTTATATGGACGACGACAGCAGTTCAACACAGCTTGAAGCTAGTGGCAGCGGCGATGATGTTCCACCTCGCTCGATGCTGCGCGATCGTATGCACAGCAGCGATAGTGTGGGCGAAATTGTAGACACGTCTTCACGCCTGGATGTTATCGGGCAGAATCCAGACCTTGCGCCGTTGGCACCGCCCCCGCCAGAAGTCAGTGACAACGTCACTCCCGTCAACGAGGACGACTCGCCCATTCGAGATCGTCGTGCTGTATCCGTTGATGTGGCAACCACAGTCAAGTCTGCAAAGGGACGTATTGGTACGATATCCACGCGGTTCTCCTCTGGTATTAAACGTCTCGCAGGTGCACGTCCGACGACTTTGTCAGGATCAACGGGCGCTGAACTATCTGGTTCTGGTTCCCACAGAAGTCTCTCGAATGTGTCAGAAGAAGACGGTGACACGAACCCGCAGGACTCACCAGATACAGCAGGAGAGGAAGGGTCTGCCTCAACAAGCAAAGAACCTACCAAATCTTCTAGTCCTAAAGAACCAAGCTCATCGGGTCCGTCGTCGCGAATGATGAAGAAGTTCCCAAGCAAGCACGACCACTGGAAAACGCTGGGGGCTCCGTACCGCACCAAGGCTTATCTGGTGCTGCCGTCGGGTGTCTTGGTGCATGGTGTGCTTCGTATTGGAGCTGCTACCATAGTCTTCGAGGGTGAACGTGTGGTGACATTGCGTGGGATCGCTGAGGCATTTAAATCCAACGAAGACGGAGGAGTCGCCGTTCGACAGCGCAATGCACAGCGTCTACACGAGGCATACGTGTCCCAATTGAAGCGCCGTGTGTGGGGTGTTCGCGTGATCCGCGTGATTCACAGACGAAGGTTCCTTATGGAAGGCCAGAACGGCCTTGAAATATACTTCGTGGATGGCAGTTCGTGCTTCTTTGGGCTCGAAAGCAACGGAGAGGCTGACCTTGTGTACGCCACGCTCAGAGAGCGAAAACCCCCTTGTCTCGCGAAGTGGGGCAAACGGCTGTTGGCAGCAGACAGGATGCTTGCTAAGAGCAAGTGGACTGAGATGTGGGTTCGTCGTGAGATCAGTAACTTCGAGTATCTGATGGCGCTCAACGTGTCAGCGGGTCGTTCGTACAACGATCCTTCGCAGTACCCCATCTTCCCGTGGGTGATCAAGGACTACGAATCTGCAGAGCTCCGCTTGGATGACGAAGACATTTATCGCGACTTGCGTCGGCCCATCGGAGCACAAACGCCCGAAGCTATTCAGCGTGCGCGTGCAACGCACGAAGGTTGGGACCCAAAGACTCCCATTCCAGCATTCCACTATGCGAACACGTATTCGCAAATGCAGTCCGTCCTGTACTTCTTGATCCGACTCGCGCCGTTCACTGGGGCAGTTCTGGGCAGCGAGGAACAGCAGTTCCACCTCAAGGCTGCAGGCGAGCCTACGTTCGATTCGGTATCTGAGGCCTTCCGCATGTGCACGAGTGATGAGCGGCACATGTTTGAGCTGACTCCAGAGTTCTTCTACTTGCCAGAGTTGTTCTCAAGTGCTCGCAACAAGACCCTAGCTCGACACTTCACACCAGGGCACGATGTCAGTGCGACGGCAGGTCTAGCGCGTGATGTTGCACTTCCTCCGTGGGCGGCGTCGCCGTATGACTTCGTGCGACTTCACCGTTTGGCACTCGAGAGCGACTTCGTGTCCAGCAACCTGCACCACTGGATCGATCTTATCTTCGGCTACAAGCAGACTGGATCTGCGGCTGTGGATGCATTGAACTCGTATCATATTGCGTGTTACCCGGAGCGTCTGGATCTCAGCACCTCGAGCGATGGTGTGCGTGCGAAGCTCGTTCAACGTGGTACCGTGCCGATCCAGCTCTTCCGTAAGCCGCATCCGGCACGTATGACGCAGGATGAATCATTAGAGGCACGATACCCTGCCTCGCACAGCATGGCCGTGCTGTCTTCGCGTCGACAAGTGCGTCGTCATGATCTGCCGTCCAAGCATACCGCTGCTGTGAAGAGCGTGCGCTTTTCGAATGCATTGAATCACGCTGTGGCGCTTACCGCACTTACTGGATCTGGACCTGGACTAGGAAGTGGCACCGGCATGGGAGCGCACAGTACCGGTAGCAATGACCACGGAGTTGTTGTGTACACGACAGATAGCGACGGTGTCGTCTTGGCCAAGCGCTATCTGAACTCTGTGCCCGATACGGTGCGTTTTTGCCCATTCTCCATGGTGGATGTGGACCAATGGTGGAAACTTCCTGCTGGATGCCTTGTGAGCGAAGGTGTCGTGTTCTACGAGCAAATGATCAGTTGTGGCTACTGGGACGGTAGTTGGCGCATCCATTGGGCTGCAGATGGCGAGCTCTTGCAGCGAATTGCTTTCCATAAGAAGCCTATTCTGTGTATGGCGCGCAGTGAAGACGACTTTACTGGCGATTTGGCGCTGGCGTTTGGCAGTGAGGACTGCACAGTTTCAGTGTGGGCACTGTCCAAGCTCTCGGCTTCTCGCTCGCGACGTCTGTTCCTCAAGAAGGAGCTGCCTGTGGGTGGTCTGCCTTGGGTTTTGCTGGTCGGTCACACGAGTCCTGTGGTCGCTGTTGCTCTTAATGTGGACTTGGATGTGGTGGTCAGTGCATCGAAGGACAACATGCTCTTGCTGCACTCGCTGCGCGGTTCGACACCTCTTCACGCTCTGGCGCTCACACCTGGACCAATGGAGACGTCTGCTGTCGCTCACATGGTCATTTCAGCGCAGGGAGACACGCTGGTTCACTCCATCACAACTCACAAGATCCAGCGAAGTGGACGCTTCTCTCGTGCGAATTCACTCTTCTCGGATGACAAGGCTCGACTCACGGTCGGCGAATCTGGCAGTGGCAATAGCAGTATGGTGGCTGGTGGGTTGTCCAGTAGCGGGTACGTCGCAACGAATGATCAGCACGAAAAGCGGAATGACGGCGCTGAGCAACAGTCCGAGCTGTACGTGGTGTCCATTAATGGTCACGTGGTATCCCACGACAAGCTGGTCGTGAGAGCTGAGGGCGAAGAGGTTACTGAGGGTGAGGATGATAAACTTCAGGTGCCACATTTGCTACTGGAACGCGGCGTGCTTTTTACGCGATCGGGAGAGTATCTTATCACAGCATGCGCTGGTGCAGACGCAGCGATCGAAGTACGTGACGCTGGTATACCTGGGTCTGTTGTTCGACGCATTGAATGCAAGAGAATAGGGGCTGAACTCACGAGTCTGAGTATGGGCCAAGACGAGCGATGCATCGTATGCGGTTATGCGGATGGCGCGGTTGTAGCCTACGCTCTTCATTTCGGTGTTGCTGATGGTTGCAAGAGTCTGGTGGGACTGGATAAGCAGGCACGCGAACGCGAGCGCGCTGCACTTGCGCAAGCCACGAAGCGCGACTTGCTGCGTAATAAGAGACGGGAGGAGCTGATACCTGCCTTTATGCGTGGTAATGGTGGCGCTGAGGGCACGTCTCTGTGGTCACGCCAGGGCAAGACAGGAATGCCTGACGAGCCATACATTACGCACATGCAGGAGCGGTTTGCCTTGCTGAAGCAGAATTGCGTGAGTGGAGACGAGAAGTATGAGGAGAAGCTTCGTGCTCTGTGGAACGCCATCTACTCGCAACATCCTTTCGATAAGGAGAACGAATCGTCCACTTCTGAGCAGCCTCAGTCTATTGCAGAGGGCAACCTGTTGGACTTTGGCGATGGTGATCAGAATGGTAATGATGAGGCTCCTAATGCGACTCAGGAGCTGCAGTTTGAGCGCGTTGGAGAATCGTGGAGTCGATTGGGTTTCCAGCGTCCGGATCCGACAACAGACTTCCGTGCTGGTGGCATGTTGAGTCTGGATTGTTTGGTGTACTTCGCATCGCATTACACTACACAAGCTGTGCGCATGGTGACGAGCCAAGTGCCTGGTTCGCACGATCACACGTACCCGTGGGGTCCTGCCGGCATCAACGTGACGTGCATGGTGGCACGTCTTTTCTGGAAGTTTGACGGCGAGCTTGTTCGTGATCAGCAAGCCAACTGGCCCTTGTTCTACGACAACGAGGCTTTCCAACTGCTCTTTTCAGAGGTGTTCGTGTTGTTTGACTACCTTTGGAACGAGATGAACGCAAACTACGGCAACTTCTCCAGTACGTCCCTCTCTACTTCTTTATCCACTGAAACCTCGTACTAACTTTATTGTTTTCTTGTTCCTTTGTGCAGTGGTAATTCAAGCTACAAGTGATCGGATCATGGACGTACTGGAAGAGGCCCAGGGCGACATTAACGTTATTCTGATGGAGTTACGTTCCCAGAGTTTGTCTGCTGTAGGCAAGCAGCGAAGAGCATCGTCACGCTCGATGGAGGACTTCCTGACTACTATCAATACGAACATCACTGATGCTTCGGCTGCAGTCAACGAGGGACTCACTGCCTCCGATGGCTCTAGCTTTCGACCAGCTACACCTCCCAGCAAATCGCCACGGTCTTCGTGGTCATTTGCAAACCGTTTGAGCGGCGTCATGGGCTCGTCAAGTTCGCAATCCGCCGCCACAACTTCGCCCACATCAGCTACCACGACAGTTAACGAGGCATTTCTCCTTCCCGACGTAGGAGGAAGTGAACCACCCAAGGAAACTTCAGTTCCTACCACAGATACATTGATACCTGATGTCAACGACCCCTTCGCTGGCAACGATATCCGTGGATTCGAAGAGAAGCCGCCGTCACCGCCTCCAGTACAGAGCGACGACCCCTTCGCGTGCTTGATGTAAGACAAACACAGGGGGTGCTAGTTAGAAGGTGTGCGCAGAGCGTGGCATGTAAGAAAGAAGCAATGCAGTTCATTCAAAAAGTAAAAAAAGCTCGCTGGATCTAAAAGCCTGTCCTTGTAGACCTTGTGTGGGTGTATGGACAACCTCTCACCAGAAGAGGTTGTCGACGGCGACATCTTCATTCGCCTTCCGTCGGAATACCGCTACGTATTTCTTGCCACCACCACGAGCAACCTTCTTGCCTTCCTCCGTCTCCTCTGTCATGGCCTTGACGCACGGATCGGACTCCTATAGCAAATATTAGTATGGCATTCTCAATGTTTTGTGCTTAAGTGAAAACGCACCAGTTCGCTGTCGGGGATACGAGTGAAGCACGGGTGGCTGGAGCACTTTTCTACGTGCCACTGGTGCAGCTCCTCCACGTCCGTGATGGTGTACAAGATACCACCAGGAGCCAGTAGATACGCGTACTCAGCAAGTAGTGGAGTGCTGTAATAACAAACATGCCATGGTTAATTCAAAATTTCATCGTATACTTCTTCACAGGCATTAAAGTCACGTACTGGACGATGCGGCGGCGGTGCAGACGCGCCTTGAATTGAGGGTCCGGGAAGCAGAAAAACATCTTGGTGATCTGGCCCTTGCGGAAGTAGTGGGGAAGATAGCGCATAGCGTTCGTGCGCAACGCCGACACGTTCTGGAACTGTCCTGGGTTCTCGGAACGAAGCGCCTCAATACGAAGGCGAACATACTCAGTCACCTTGGCACGGATCTCGAGCGCCAGTGTCAACTTATCTGGGAACAACTCCGCCAGCTTCACTGCAATCAGTAAAATAAACGTGATTGCCATTATCCATAACGAGGATTTTAATCGCTGCATAGGACGAACCTGTGAGTCCACCGAAGCCACAGCCGACGTCCAAAAAGTCCACGCTCCTGCTCATATCAATACGAAATCAATGAACTGACTGGATGACCTTATAAGTGTAGATTCGTACGGGTTCTCAATGCCTGGGTAGTGTGTGGACCAGTCCATTTCATCGGGCGTCTGCGGGCTGTGGAAGTAAAATATCACCATTAGTGTTGTCCTGCGCTGGTGGCATTTCATTGCAATTATATCGAACCACGTACTAGTTGAAGCAGTCATTGTGCGACAGCGGGTTGCAGTGCGCACGCGAGCGGTAGAACTTCTTCTGCGGGAGCTTGCTCAGCGTCTGCGCGTCCTCGGGTGCCTTTGTTTCGGCCATTTTCACGTCCACTCAATTTTGCAGTGTCAATCCAAACATGCAGCTTTCATCACTACCCCGAAATAATGACCCTTACTGAACTCAAGTTAAAAAAAAACGCGCCAACGACACAACTTCACTTGCATACTGGCGCCACCATTGCCACAATGGCACCAGAGTCATCCAACTCAATGACCGACGATCTGCCTGTTGGTCGCTGCGAAGAATGCGGCGACGACGCGATGTATCTGGACCGCATGCTGTTGGACCACTTCTCGCTGCAGGTGTGCGTGACTTGCAAGCAGGATCAAACGCTGCGCGACGGTGCGTTCGAGGTGCTGTCCAAGTCTCGCGCTCGAACCGAATATGCTCTGCCAGACTCTTCCTTCTGCGGTTTGCCACACTTGGACAAGCCTAATCCACGACATGAAGCTTTTGCGCCATTGCAACTTTACTTGAGAAGAATGTTAGTGAGAGAAGCTCATCGCTTATATGGGGACGAAGAGGGACTTCAGCGCGAAAAGCAAAAGCGAAAGAAGCGAGCATTTCGATCTGCAGCGGGGAGGACGAAGCATCTATTGAAGAAACAACATTTGATCGGCTTGGATAAAGATGAAAATGAAGAGGCACAACAGCAAAAGGAAAAGAAAGAGAAGCCCGAGTACGTGCCAGTGGCTGACAAAGATCATCGACATGCATTTGATGCTGAAAAGTTCGACGAAGAAGCCAAAAGCTGGACCAAAAACTGTGCGTGTGGCATGCGAGTGGAATTTGAAAAATGGTGACGAGAAGAAACTAGACGTGTATGATAAAGATATTTGGCTTTTACTATTCGTACGTGGGTTTTGCTAAGATAAATGATTACTTTTGCTTCCTTGGTCGGATTTTTACTCCCATCGTCGAGTACGACCGACGAATCCTTCGTAACAAGCAGTCATATACACTGCCAGTCCGGTGAGCGCCGCCATACGCAGGTTCGGACTCATTGAATACGATTGAGCTATTGACGTGGAAGCCTCACTTTCCGTTTGCACAGGCTTCCATGGCACTCCACAGACATTCACATAGCTCAGACAACAGTAATATTTGGGTCGTCGTTCTTCGTTGCCATCGAGAAACTCCTCAGGCAGCTCAAATGTTTGTGCCTGGTGCCGTCCGATCAGTGTGATACGCAACACAGTCTTCTTGCTGGCCGCCACCTTCCTGGGTAGCAAAAACTCTTGCAACGTCATGTCATTCTTCACCTCATAGTCATGTGACGCGAAAAATGGTTTGATAACTGATGCGCGCGTGCCTAGAGGTCTGTTCCGCCACCCTGCAGCTCCCTGCAGCGTCGCCATATCGTCAACGTCAAAGAATTCAAACCGAACTCTTTTGGGCGCGTATGTGGGGCTGTCCGGGTGCCAGAATACTCGGTACGGGACGATCTGCACAGCATTCACTACACATGGTCCATTAAGCGCGTAGTCGATGAACTCAGTTGCGTTCTGGTTAGTTGACGCCGAGCTGCTCCAGTAGCACGATTCACCCGAAGAGCAGCCGCAGCGGTGTTGTATACGCTCTCCCAGCGTCGTCAGCTCCGCCTCCTGTTCAGAGTCCGTTGTCTGAAGTTGATGCAACTCCATCCAGCAACGCGAGGACGTGAGTGTATTCACAGGTGATTCGCTGGGCCGATCCGCGGACGAGAAAGCCTCCACTCCGCCCAGCAATTGCTTGTCATCAACCGCAGAGCGCTGTGCCAGACAAACCATCTTCTTCCACAGGTCGGAGCGGTTCAGTGATTCGCTGCAGGTCACATGTGCATCGGATAGACTTCTCCACAGCTCTATAAACAGCGAAAATCAAGAAAATAGTTAGTGCAACGCTGGAAATTCACGAGAATGACGTCTAGAAGTCGCACCATGTTCGCGTGTGAGCTCCAGCAGCGCATGCGATGTCTGCTCGGCTGCATGCAGCGCCGAGTGGTCCAGGAACTGCAGCACATGCAGCTTCAGCACGGCGGGGAGGTCTTCCATGTCGTTCGGTCGCTGTTGCTCTTCCGGCGTTCGTCTTCACTTTGTTTCTTCAAGTTGGCAAGTGTCGTTTGTCCAGCGTAAGTCGAAGCAGCCAGCGTCTCTTGCACAAAATACACAAAAGCTACAAAAAGAATACCGATTCTTTTTCTCATAGGAAGCGGGATGATTGTGCTCCATTCGCACGGATTTTATCCATGAGCACCCAGCAAAGGGGCTGCGACTCGTACTGCTGGAACCACTTCAACACCACGTCACGTAAACAAGGATCAAAATGCGCTATTCTGCTTTGCTAAAGCAATTGTACTGGCGAGATGAAATGCACCACCAGACTTCGGGTGCTCAAAACTTTTCACGCAATTACCCAATTAATGTAAGCTTCTTTTTTGTTGTTGCTGAAAGATCTTCGTTTCCAAGCTTTTGAAATGAACTTGTTTATTTCCGCTAATAAAAATTGAGGTGTCCCATACATAATCCAAAGTAACGATTATAATATTTAAAATAATCGTTATTTTGGATTGTGACATAGACAGTATAGATGGTCCCAGGATGAGAATCAATTTTCCGCAGTGCTTAGTTGTAAAATTAAGCTTTCTCCATGTCGGTAAAACTCGAGAAAGCTGGTTGGAGTGCGTTTGTCTGTGATCTATGTGCCACGCTGTTTTCATTGCGGGTCTTCCGGCATCTGTACTTCAGTAGTTATGAACAACACAATTATGGGAAAAACAAAAAAAATGATGGTACAATTGAACGCAGCTTCAACTACTCACGACCTCTCGTGCTGTTAACGTAGCACAGCCAAAACGGGAGAAATGCCCGAGTACTGGGTCGTGACACGACCACGACTCGTGTGAATTCCATCCTGTCTCGGCGACTTCATGTACGCGACATGATTATCATTTCGACGAAGCACTGCAGTGATTACGGATGACGTCACGGAAATAATCTTGCTTCGAGCGTGCAAGCTAATACTTCGGAAGTAGCAGAATACATAAATTCTGCATGTGTACGCTTGCCGTACATGTAGTTGAACACGAAAATATTCATCGCCTGAGTGAGCAGCAAATCCACTCAACACTGGATTGCCAAAGATTATGGCGTGTGTGCAGGAAATGCAAGTAATTCATGCTTAAAAACCAGAACACTCAAGACACCAAGCACTACGTGTGCTTCAACAATTGCCTCTCTCATACACCAAGTTCGCCGACGCTGTTGCTGCGCGTGCGAGGGTCAAGAGCCGCGTCCGAGCGGTCCGTAGAGCGTTTCGGATGGTATTCATGCTGGTTCTGCTTGGTGCCGACGTTGATCAGTACGAAGCCAGAGATAACGAGCGTGGAGGCGAGCAACGTCACGTTCGTGGGCAGCATGCCGTGGAACCAAAAGTCGGCCACGATGGCCAGCGGGACCGTCAACGACAGTCCGACCGTGGCCACCGTGGGCGACGTCAGCAGCACCGCACGCGCCCATAGATAATCCGACAACACGTTGTCAAACAGCCCCTTAATGCCAATGAGAACCAGGATCTCCAACGACAGCCCGCTTAGCGACTCGATGCTCGAATAGTGGAAGGCCAAAACAATTGGCAGCAGACACACCATGTTGATAACGCCTATGAACCCGAAGAACAGCGAGATACTCACGCTCTCCTCGTCCGGGATCAAACGGCGGATCGCCGTCGTGTATACGCCGTACATGAAGGCTGCAAAGAGAGCCACCAAGTCACCGAACACGTGATCAGTGCCGCCATCCACTCCTTCATCATTGAAGATCGTCGAGATGTTACCAGCCATGCAGAGGATGACACCGGCCAGTTTCATCCAAACGAAGGGTTCCTTAAGTGCCACAACACTCAGTAAGAACGTGAATACTGTGGACGTGGAGCTTACGATGGTGCTGCTGGACACGCTCGTGAGGTTGAGACTCTCGTTATAAGTGAAATTGGCGATAAACCAAAGGGGCGAGATGATGGCGCTGATACGGAAGATTTGGCTGTAACTTGCCTGTACGCCCGATCGACGCAGTAATTCGCTGTGGCTTAACTTGCCGTTGGTGGGTAGACCTCGAAGCCAGGCCTTGAACTTTGGGAGCAGCACTTGCGACGCGTACCAGAGAGGCAGATTGACCGAGAAGAGAGAGATGCCAACGTACGTAAGGAAGAACGGACCCTGGAAGCTCAGATTGTGGAAAATGTACTGCACCAGCACGCTAGCGAACGTCCAAATGAGCGCCACGATCACGAGGAACGTCACGCCGAGCATCCAGTCGAAGGTCGAGTGGCGCCGGCGCGCAGTCTTTTGTGTTCCGCTGTGGCTCGCGGCACCCACCAGCAAGGCGTCTGAGCCTATTAGCGCGTCGCGCTCGGAGGACTCGCCATCGGAGGATGTCGTGAGCGTTGGTGACGTGGAGAACGCTCGCTTAGCGCCACGCTCGTGCGTCTCTGCTGAAGCTTCGAGTCCGTAGCTCATGGTAGAGCAGAGAATGTCATCAACAGACGCAGAAGAAAAAGTGGGTTAACTGCGTTTGTCATAGGTTCGTATCCGGACCAATTGCTACCAGCCATGAGGCAACGTCACTATGTGGACCACGTACTCGGATTTTTAGATATTTTATCCATTTCTGGATTTTGTATCGATATTTGAAGAGGTGCTTCTATTCGGGAGGTGCTTTCTATTCGGGTGCATCCGTAAATAGAGACTTCCACGCACTAGTGTCACCTCGCAGGTTGGACAGGACCAAAACGATGCGCGTCTGCAATACATGCAGCTTTCCTACACAACTACTCAATCCCGCATTTGCAGTGCAACAACATGCGCGCTACTTGCAGATACTCTACCTAGAGTGTGGCATTCTCTTCGACGGAGAATGCTTCGACTGCTAATTATTATTCTATGCTGAGCCGCTCAAATGTTCCAGCACCTAGCAGCGATTGAGCCTGACGTTGAAGTGAGGACCAAAAAATGCGAATTGGTCTGGCCCGTCCCTCGTGAATCAGGTCGGAACAGACGCAGAATCGCTCAGCCACTACATCATTCTCATTCTCGCCATGGCTTCGTGCAGCAGCGTCGCGCCCACTAGCGGCAGCAGCACCAGCAGCACCAGCTCGGCGCTAGCCATGCAGCCGACTGCCGGTGTCCTAAGCGTGGATGTCCTGGGTGCACGCAACCTGCCTCCCGCCGTGTTGGGCAGCTTGCTCAAATGGACACCAAGCTACTCGAACCCGTACGTGGTGCTATCGTTGGATCGCGAGCGCTTCGTGTCCAGCGTCAAGCATCGCGACCTCAATCCAAGTTGGAAGGAAACTGGAAGACTTAATGTCCCTCTACCGTCCGAGACTGAAGTGCTACAGACCGTCGGCGTTCCAGGCGGTCGAACTGCCGATGCAGGAGATAAAATAAGTGGCAAAGCGAAGTCCAAAGGCGGCAAACTAGCCACCAAAAAGACCGGAGCAGCCACCGCAGCGGCCGAGGCTGCCTTAGGCTATCGTCAGTACTACCCGTGCGCTCCGGAGCTCTACATACAGGTTTTTCATCGCGCCGAGGAGGCGAAAGATACGACACAACCTTCCAACTCGTCGAACATACCGAACGTTTCGGCGTTAGGACCTGACGATAAACTCATTGGTGCTGTGGTAGTGCCTTTGCTGCCTTGTCTAATGTCCAGTGCCTCAAGTTCTCGTGGATGGTATCAATTGACAGACGAGGAATCGCAAAGTGCGGGACAATTGCAACTTTCTCTGGATTTTGACGTCTCCGCAGCGTCAAATGGGCTGGAACCGCAGAAAGGGGACATTATCCGCCTCACAGGCTTCGGAGGACTTGAATATTACTCGAAAATCCTACCGCCTGGTGCGAGATTGGAGGTGTTAGACATTTTCCAGGACCAGGTGTTCGCTCAAACACACAGTCTAGAAGGATGGCCGCTGAGCTTTGAGCTGCACCGCAATTTGGTGCATGTGGAGCGTCGTCCTTCACTCCTACATGACGCATCGGAGCAGCTACACAACCAAGTGACAAGAGTTCGCCAGTTCCGAGTGGTCACCGGTGCCCAGCGGGTGTGGCGCGCTCTGCCGGACACGCCACGGATTCAATTCGAGAACTCTGCGGCGTTTGCAGCGTTCTTTGGCGCTCAGGCGTACTCGACTATGATGCGTAGTATTCATGACTTACTACGTTCCGGTGTATACTCGGGTGTGCAGACTTTTGTGGCAAGCTCCAAGGACGCGTATGGCCAAGTGAAGCACGAGTTCGTGCGTGTGTACTGGAATGCTCCGAGACGTGTGATGAACGGGAGCTTTGACGGTGGCTATGACGACGATCTCATAGAGTGTGGGCCTCGCACTAATCGTGGACATATCGTGCGTGCTTTCACGGCTGCTGACCGCTTGGCTGTGGACTATGAAGACGCTGAGGAGGAGATGATGATGCACTGGGACACATACGAAGACAGCGAGGACTACCAAGACGAGGACGAAGGCGATGTTGCTGTGCCTGAGCAGCTTATCTGTCCAATTACTGGCTGTCCGATGGTGGATCCTGTCGTCGCTGCGGATGGACACAGTTACGAGCGTGAGGCTATTATGCAGTGGTTTACGACTAGCGATATCTCGCCTATGACGGGCATGCACATGCCCACGACGCAAGTCTTCCCGAACTTCACGTTGCGCCAACTATCTGAGGAGGTGCAGGCCGCAGCCACACGTCGTCAACAGGCCAAAAGACGCCGCCGCCGTCAGAGTGCTACACGTGCTCAGGTAACCGAGGAAACCTCGCAAGTCGAGCATGATCTCGAAGATAAAGCTGCATCCAGTGATGGAAGCCAGGAGTGAGGGAAGCAGCCGGAAGTAGGGTTTGATATGTAGGTTTTTGATAACTATGTGTCTCCAGTAGGGATTGGAATTATGAGGTCACAGGAATATGAAGACACACGACACTGGAATCGAAAAGAATGAAAAGCTTCAGTTAGAAGTACATTCAACATGCTCACGTCGATTCCTCTTCTTTTGCCACACACACACACTTATAACCCCTTGGCATCGTTTTCTTCCGACTTTTTGATGATAGCGCGCAGCGTTTCAAGTGCACTGACGGGTAGGCGTGTGCCTGGGCCGAAGATGGCACCGACTCCTGCATCGTACAGGAACTGGTAGTCCTTGGGCGGGATGACGCCTCCGCAGATCACCAGAATGTGTTCAGCGTTTTCATTTTTCAGCGCTTTTACCAGCGCCGGGACCAGCGTGTTGTGGCCGGCTGCAAGCGAACTCACACCAATACAGTGCACATCTGCGTCCACGGCTTGACGTGCCGTTTCTTCCGGCGTCTAAAGAACACAAAATCTTAGCTTAAATACCTATATCATCTTCAAGCAACAACGTACCGAGAAGAGAGGACCCACGTCGACATCAAAGCCCATATCTGAGTACCCGGATGCAATAACCTTAGCTCCACGGTCGTGGCCGTCCTGGCCCATCTTGGCCACCAACATACGAGGCCGACGGCCGAACCGTTCAGCGAAAGCTTCAATCTCCTTGACGACTGCGTTGTATTCAGCTTCAGCCTCGTCGTTGTGTTTGTACTCGTTACGATATGCACCGGACACGACGGAGCTCTTGGGGACATGTCGACCCCAAACGTCTTCAAGAGCCTCGGAGATTTCACCCACCGTGCAGCGAGCACGCGCTGCGTTCACAGATAACTTCAGCAGGTTCATTGGGTGTTTGCCTGGCCCCGTACTCTCTGTAAGTGCTGCTGAGTCTCGTAACTTCTGAAGACACGCTTGAGCTGCAGCTTCGTCCCGATTCGCCTTGACTTCTTTAATCCGTGCGATCTGTTTCTTACGTACCGCTGTGTTATCGATCGTGAGCACATCTACTGTGTCTGGGTTCTCCACCACGTACTTGTTCACACCGACGATAGTCTCTTCACGGGAGTCAACACGCGCCTGCTTTTTGGTGGCGCTTTCTTCGATTCTCAACTTGGCCATCCCGGACTCAATAGCCTTGGCCATTCCACCCAGCTCCTCCACTTCATTGATCACTTCCAGAGCAGCATCGTACAGCTCCTGCGTAAGCGATTCCATCAAATATGACCCGCCCCACGGGTCGGCCACACGCGGAATACCCGTTTCTTCCTGTAACACCAACTGCGTATTACGGGCCAAGCGAGCACTGAACTCGGTCGGCAACCCCAGAGCCTCATCCAATGCATTTGTGTGTAAACTCTGCGTGCCGCCCATGACAGCGGCCATAGCTTCCACTGTCGTCCGCATGATGTTATTGTATGGATCCTGCTCGGTTAGCGAGTATCCCGACGTCTGGCAGTGAGTTCGTAGTAGTAAACTCTTTCCATTCTTCGGCTGGAACTTTTCTTTCATCAAATTGGCCCACAATTTTCTGGCAGCTCGTAACTTGGCCACTTCCATGTAAAAGTTCATTCCAATAGCGAAAAAGAAAGAAAGTCGCGGGGCCACAGCGTCCACGTCAAGGCCAGCCGCTTGAGCTGCTCGGACGTACTCAATACCATCAGCTATAGTGAAAGCCAGCTCCAATCGGGCGTCGGCTCCTGCTTCTTGCATGTGATACCCAGAGATCGAGATGGAGTTGTACTTGGGCATATACTCGGACGTGTAGCCGAAGATATCCTGAATGATCCTCATGCTCGGGCCAGGCGGGTAGATGAAGGTGTTGCGCACCATAAACTCCTTCAAAATGTCATTCTGGATCGTACCAGATAGCAATTTTTGGTCCACTTGTTGTTCCTCGGCCGTCACAATGTACATGGCCAGAATGGGCAACACGGCCCCGTTCATAGTCATAGACACTGACATTTTATCCAGTGGAATACCGTCGAATAGGATCTTCATGTCTGCTATTGAGTCAATGGGGACGCCGGCCATGCCCACGTCGCCGTGGACGCGCGGATGGTCCGAGTCGTAGCCTCTGTGTGTGGCCAGATCGAAGGCCACACTGAGGCCCTGTTGGCCCGCGGCCAGGTTCTTCCTATAGAACGCATTGGACTCTTCGGCCGTACTGAAGCCTGCATATTGTCGCACAGTCCAGGGCTTGGCCGTGTACATGGAGGCGTACGGCCCGCGTGTGAAGGGGAAGATACCGGGTGCCTGTACTAGATCCAGGTCTTCCAAGTCGTTCTCAGTGTACAGAGGTTTGATGGGGATACCCTCGGGAGTATTCCACACCAAGTGTGTGGTTGGATCCTTGCCTTTGAGCTCCTTGGTGGCCATCTTGATCCACTGAGGCGGATACGCAGACTCGTCCATCTTGGTGCTCAACGTGCGCAGTAGCGGCAGGCGAGAGGCACGGCTAGCCCCGCGAAGGCCCATGGATCTGCCCACGCGCCACATGACTTTTTCTCTTTTTGCCTTGAGATTGCAGACTGGCAATGTTCAAGAAACCCTTCAAGACGCCATACAAAAACGAGGCCTTTTCAAGTTGAAGGAAAATTGCCAGATGATCCTTGCAAACTTTTGGTTATTTTTCAGTTCGAACAGAGGAAACGCAAATTGATTCGATGGGTACATGTATAAAAGAGTGCGCGCAAGGTCTTGTTCACATGATTGTTTACTAGGCCTACGCAATGCCTGAGTGTCGTCCTCTACAGGCAGGTCGTCTGGACTTGACTATTCGCTCAAGAAGCTCAAAATGAGAGAATAGCTCCGTGCGTAAATGCACGCAGAAATGGCAATGAAGTAGGCAGGCCTAGTTGCAGGATGCCCGCCTCTCCAATGGCATTTCTATCGTCCCAACGTCCCGCTCATGCAGAGCACACCACAGATAGTTGCGCAGAATCAATGCACGAGACACCCTTACGCCGAGCGGTCGTAGCCGAGGATCGGTGCCAGCCAGCGCTCCGTCTCCTCCAGTGTCTGGTCCTTGCGCTTAGCGTACTCGACAACCTGGTCCTTGCCGATCTTGCCCACTGCAAAGTACTGCGAGTCCGGGTGTGCAAAGCACAGAGCGCTGACGGCCGAGCCAGGCAGCATCATGTAGCTGTCCGTGAGGTTCAGATCGATCAGCTCGTCGGCCTTCAGCAGGTCCCACAGCGCACGCTTCTCCGTGTGATCCGGCTGCGACGGGTAGCCGGGGGCCGGACGGATACCGTCGTATTTCACCTTCAATAGGTCCTCCTTGTTCAAGACCTCGTCGGCCGCATATCCCCAGTCCTTCACACGCATCTCACGATGAATATACTCGGCAAAGGCTTCGGCCAGACGATCGCCAATGGCCTGGGACATAATCTTGTTGAAATCATCGTGATCCGCTTCAAACTTGGCCGCCATCTCCTCCACACCAAACACGCCAACAGCAAAGCCACCGATATAGTCCTGGCCAACGCCCTTGGGTGCAATAAAGTCGGCCAACGACATGTACGGGTCGCTGGTCTCCTTCTCCGCTTGCTGGCGTAGCATACAGAACTTGGAGATCTCCTGCTCCGGGTTCTTCGGGTCGCACACGACCACGTCTTCACCGTCGCGATACGCAGGGAAAATACCCGATACACCACGTACACGAAGCAGCTTCTTGTCGATGATCTCTTGTAGTAATTTCTGTGCTTCATCAAACACCTTGCGAGCCTCATCACCAACAGTCTCATCGTCGAAAATCTTCGGATAGCCACGGTTCGGGTATCGACCACGCAGTTCCCACGTCTGGAAGAAAGGGTTCCAGTCGATGAAAGGCACCAGCTCTTCCAGTGGCAAGTCCTCAATAACATGGAGGCCCACACGGTTAACCTTCTCGAAAGGAGGGTTAATCCCGTAATCGATCTGGTAGCTTTTGGTCTTGGCGTCCTGGAAACCCACAAGTTTGATGTCATCCAGAGACGCGTAGTAGTCCTCCCTCATCTCCTCGTATTCTTCCATGACTTCTTCCACAAACTCATCGCGTTCCTCGTCCTGACGAAGCAAATTGCCGACCACAACCACACTTCGAGACGCGTCCAGGACGTGCATCACCGGGTGTTCAGGAGTAGAATAGTGCGGGGCGATCTTGACGGCCGCGTGCATCTTGGACGTGGTGGCGCCTCCAACAATCAGTGGAATGTTCAAGCCAGCCTTGTTCATCTCACGGGCCACGTATACCATTTCATCCAGCGACGGAGTAATGAGACCGGACAGGCCGATCACATCGACGTTGTGCTCTCTAGCCGCCGCCAGGATATCCTCACACGGGACCATGACGCCCAGATCGATGATCTTGTAATTGTTACAGCCGAGCACCACACCCACAATGTTCTTGCCGATATCGTGGACATCTCCCTTCACGGTGGCAATCAGCACTTTGCCAGCATACTGTGAGTCTTCGTCCTCGTCTTCGTTGGCAATACCGTTGGCCACATTGGCCAGACGACGTTGGTTCTTCTCTTCCTCCATGAACGGCAGCAAATAGGCCACTGCCTTCTTCATCACACGAGCAGACTTGATCACCTGTGGCAAGAACATTTTACCCGATCCGAAGAGTTCACCCACGACGTTCATACCATCCATAAGTGGCCCTTCAATCACGTCAAGTGGTTTCTCAGCAACCTTGCGCATTTCCTCGACATCCTGGTCGATAAACTCCGAAATTCCCTTCACCAGAGCATGAGTAAGTCTCTCACCGATAGGTTTGTTACGCCATTCCTGCTTGCTGCCAGCGGCCGCGACGGCCCCACCTTTTTTGGCGGCATCGGCTTTTTCCTTTTCGATCAAAGAGCGATCCAAAAGTGCTTCAGTTGCGTCTGGGTGACGATTTAGTACCACGTCCTCGACCAGTTTGAGTAGATCTTTCGGGATATCATCGTACACTTCCAGCATGGCAGCGTTCACAATACCCATGTCCATACCAGCCTTGACTGCGTGGTACAGGAAGACACTGTGGATAGCTTCTCGAATGACATTCACTCCTCGAAAACCGAACGACAGGTTGGACACACCGCCACTGATCTTACAGTACGGGTTCTGCTCCTTGATGATTCGACACGCGTTGATAAAATCCACACCGTAGTTGTTGTGTTCCTCCATACCCGTGGCCACCGTCAGGATGTTCGGGTCGAAGATGATATCCTCTGGCGGGAAGCCCACTTCATTCACTAGAATGTCGTACGACCGCTTGCAAATACGCACTTTCTCGGCTTCTGTAGCAGCCTGGCCTTCCTCGTCGAAGGCCATAACCACCACTGCTGCACCGTGGTTCTTGACGATGCGCGCATGCTCCATGAAGAGCTCCTTGCCGACTTTGAGCGAGATACTGTTGACGATACACTTGCCCTGGACACATTTAAGTCCGGCCTCCACGATATGGAACTTGGACGAGTCAATCATGAACGGAACCTTGGCTACATCCGGTTCGGTCACTGCGATCTTGAGAAAACGCTCCATGGCCGCCACACCGTCCAGCATACCGTCATCCACGTTCACATCGATTACCATAGCGCCGTCTTCAACTTGTTGTCGGGCCACGTCCATGGCTGTACCATAGTCACTCTTCATGATGAGACGCTTGAAGCGCAGAGAACCGGAGATGTTGCAGCGTTCGCCGACGTTCAAGAAGCTGAATCGTTCCTTCGTCACAATCATGTCCTCCAGACCCGAAAGCCACATGAACGGCTCCTTTAGCTCAGGTAGTGGACGTGGTTCGTACTTGGCCGTCATCTCTGCGATGGCCTGAATGTGCTGCGGTGTCGTGCCACAACATCCGCCCATCATATTGACCAGACGGTCCTTCGAGAACTCCTCGCAGTACTCGGCCATCATGGCCGGGGTGTCGTCGTATCCGCCCATAGCATTGGGAAGTCCGGCGTTGGCGTAAACCGACACAAAGCACTCGGCCACGTTGGACAGACGCTGCAGGAAGGGCTTCATCTGATTGGCGCCCAATGCGCAGTTCAAACCGATACAGAACGGCTTCGAGTGGCGTAAACTGACGTAGAAGGCCTCAGTCGTTTGGCCAGACAGTGTACGGCCACTCATGTCCACAATAGTACCGGAGATAAACAGCGGCAGTTTCTGGCCGGTGGCTTCCTGGTACTTATTGATGGCGAACACGGCCGCCTTAGCGTTTAGAGTGTCGAAAATGGTCTCGACCAGCAACACGTCACTGCCGCCGTCCACGAGGCCTTCAACCTGAGTATAATACGCATCAACCAGCTCGTCGAACGTCACGTTACGGAAACCCGGGTCCTCCACATTCGGGGAAATGGACAGCGTTCTGTTCGTTGGGCCAATCGAACCGGCCACGAAGCGCGGTAGCAGTGGGTCCAGCACCGTAACCTCGTCGGCCGCCTCTCTGGCCAGCTTGGCCGACTCGTAGTTGAGCTCGTAGGCCAAGTGTTCCATCTGGTAGTCGGCCTGGGCGATTGTTGTGCCGGAAAACGTATTGGTGCCAATGAGTTGCGCCCGGCCAATTTGCATGTATTGCTTGTGGATGTCCTTGATGACCTGTGGCTGTGTGATGGACAGCAAGTCGTTGTTGCCCTTAACGAGGCACGGAGAGTCCTTGAACCGCTCGCCACGGAAATCCTCCTCTGTGAATTTGTGCGTCTGGATCATTGTCCCCATACCGCCGTCGAAGATGAGCGTGCGCTGCTTCATGAGCGCCGTCAGGTACGCGAAGATGTCGGTCTCGCCGCGCACGAACGGCCGCTGCAGCATGGCCAACTCCTCTGCGGTCACGTCGCTCCGCATGGTGCTTGACGTGTCGGGAGTTTTAGAGACTGAAAAGTGAGTGGTGCAAAAGGGACGGCAGAGGGAGACAGGCGATTGGCTGATAATATACTGCTACGACAGATTCGTATGCTGTAGTGACCGACTGCGGCGAAAAAAGTCGTGTGGACAAGACGTGTCAAATGCAAATGCAAAACTTGGTGGCAAGAAGGTTTGCCACTAAACACTAGCCAGGATACATGCTCCGGTTGCAACGGATGCAGAGAAAATGACAGCACAGTACTGACGGTGCACCGCTGCCTTTCAACTCGACGACTAGGTCGGATACTATTCGCACAGGTAGCAGTTAAAAACGCCAACGGCGGAACTTGCAGCCTTTGTCTACATACCAGCAGCAAGCTGGTACGCAAACGTGCAAAGCAAAAATGTGTCCTACTGATTCTCCATAGGTTGAAGAGTCAATGCCGCGAAAGCTTTATATGAACTGTATTAGAACGTCGGTCTGTAAGCGCGAAAAACGAAACTCATTGTCGCCGACCATGACCAATTGTCAGTGATTTAGCAGCGCTGAATCAGCGCCAGGAATCGATGTACACAGAGTTTTTACGTTGCGATAGTCGACTAATTGTACATATACTTGTTGGTGGTCGAGTGAGTTTACAGCGGCATAGGGAGATATCGGTCGCGATTACGTTTGTAGCAAGAGTGTTGTCACGGTAAACCATTGGTTTAACTATCAGTCTCATCGCATTCTGTGTCGCACGGTGCGGATACTTCCAGTTGCTTGCTTGTATTATATGACGAAGGTGAAGTGGCGGCTATCCGTCGACCATCCCAAAATCTTCCGAACTGCACACCTTCAAAAAGCTGTGGCAAAACGAACTGTCACGGCGGATTATGGACATTGTTCCGCGCCGTCAACTCCCAATGTTGGTGTACCGGTAGGATACGTGTGATACGCGGAATGGATACGACGACATTTGCGGATTCGATATCGATTGCAGCAGAATTCTAGCGAAAGGACGAAATGATGCCGAGGGGAGCGTGAAAAGCGCCGTTTAGCCTGGGATTTGGAGGAGGCCACTGTACCTGTGTGGCCATGTTACAGCCATTCACAGTGCTGTTCCCATGAAACACTGCCATTTCACTGCCTTTTAGGTTCAACTGTACGATGCAAACTGGACTGTGGAGATTAAAATTGTGTTAATCAGGGCAAACGGGCCTCCGCACCATCAATTGCCATCCGAATCGAGCCATGTGACCTGCATTGACAGTGCAGACAAGTCTTGTCTGCGTGGGTATCCGGCAACCACAAGGAGCCGGACTTTGTCCTCCCACGGAGCTGCTTTGGAGGATGCAGTCCATCTTCGTTCAGCGTATTCCAAGACCAATCGCTTGATCTGGCACGTGCGCTTTTGGCTTTGAGCGACACACCGCAATCCGCTCGTTCATTCTGGGATTTACCGTCGGCAGCTCAAGGCTCAAAGCGATAAACTTCAAGAAGAGATGGCCATTACTCGGCGTCTGCCTGCAGCACCGCAGTCGACGGTGCTCTTGCTCGCGCTTTCGCTGGTCGTAGCCAGTTTCTTGCATGTAACTTCAGGTCACCCTGCTTTGCGGGAAGATGATAACGACGCCACCCGCCGTCTGAGCGGCGGTGGAGGCGACAAGAACAAAACCGTGCCGTTTAACTCCTGGAGCAACGCCATCGACACGCTCCAATACGTGCTGGCCTTCGTGGTCGTGCTGGTCGCGGCACACCCGCTTGGCCTTTTCTTCCCCAAATTGTTCAAGCTCCCGCTTATTACGGGCTACCTGGTCATTGGTGTCATTGCTGGCCCGTTCGTCAGCAACCTATTGAGCGAGGATCTAGTAAAAATGCTCTCGAACTATGTCAGTGCATTGGCACTGTCGTTCATCTCGTTCCAGGCAGGTCAGGAGATCTACCTCCCGGAACTTCGTCCGCAACTCAAGCCGATCATGATTCTTCTCGGTGTGTTGTACTGCACGGCCATGGTGATTCTATCGGCCGGTGTGTTGATTATGGAGAGCGCCTTCTTCTACGATGATATGGGCTTGGCTTGCCAATTGGGCATCGCTCTCATGTTCGGCTCCATCTCCGTGTTGGGTTCTCCGGCCACTGTCATGGCCATCAAGATCGAGTTGAACAGTGTCGGTCCATTCACGAGTTTGATGCTGGGAGCTACCATGACCGCCGAGTTCATTGTGCTCATTTCGTTCTCGATTTCTCGTATCGTGACCTCCATCTACTGCGCCAAACTGGACGTGTCGATGCTCAACTTGATGTATACTATGACCATCGTTTTGTCCAACATCTTCGTGGGTGTTCTACTAGCGGGTGTGACTCTCCTCATTTTCAAGATTCCAGGCGGGGAGCAGCACCACGACGACCACGGCGCTGACCACGGAGCTGCGTTGCCGAACACCACGTCGTACACTGATCAGAAGACCAACGAGAAGGTTGAACCGACCAACCCGGACATGGAGCCGCACCCGCATAACGGAGCTGACCGAGAGTGCTCAATCGACGAACTGAACCACCCTCCTTCTGATTGCTGCTTGTCTCCTAAGGCTGTGTTATCGCTTAAGGGCTTCATTTGGCTGTCCATGGGTTACATGTTCTACATCTCCAGCAGTCTCGTAGCCGAAGCCACCGCCGCAGCCTTCGGGTTGTCGTGGGAGATCAAGTTTGAAGCATTGCTTGTGCTTATGATCGCGTCGTGTATCGCCGGCCACCACACGGGCATCCGTCACGACATGCACGTCATCCTGGACACGGTCGCACCGTACATGTTCCTACCGTTCTTCGTCATGACCGGTGCAGCACTGAAGCTGGACCAGGTCGTGGCTGCCATTCCGCTTATGAGTCTGTACGTGATTCTCCGCTATGTGGCGATCTTCATCGCCTGCTACTTCGGTGGTCGCTACATCCTCAAGCTGACGCCCAGGCAGTACAACAACCTGTGGCTTACGATGACGCCTCAAGCTGGTGTGGCTCTGGGTCTGGCTAACGAGGTGCAGGCTATGAGTGATGAATCGTGGGCTGCTGAGTTCTCAGCCACGATCGTGGCCGCTGTGGTGGTGAACCAGATCATTGGTCCGGTCTTGTGTGCCATGGGCTTGAGTCGAGCCGGTGAGACGTTGCAGGACCGTATGATGGAGGCGGACGCAGCGCCCAAGGACGTCGACAGCGTCGACAAGAACATGCACGGCGGTGGCTTTAGCAGCAGCACGTATGGTGGACGCTTCAGCAACATCCACGGCGGTGGCGTGAGTCAGTTCGAAATCAGTCGACGCCTGTCCAGTCCTGCTGTGACGCTGGGCAACGGAGACCCTCGCTCGCTACTGCCGTTCTACAAGGTACAGAACGCAGTTGTGATCGGAGACGACGAGATCGCCTTCGAGGTCGCACTCGAACTCTCGCTCTACGGTGCACAAGTCAACGTTCCTCTGCTGGACGAAGAACGCACCAGCAAATGGCAGAAGATGAACGAGACGATCCTACAGCGTACAGCTAAGGGAGACCTCATCTCGTACAAGAACACTCTTAAGGACCGTGACAACGCACAGGCCATGTCTTCTGCCGACGTGTTGATCTTCACGGGTGACGCTAACCGTACGCGCGAGAACGTGCATCTCCTCAAGTCTTTATTAGGTGCTTCTCACCCTCGGATGATCGCACTGGTACCGGACTGCAAGTTCAGTAAGGAGATGAAGGCCCAAGGTGTGCTGGTGATCCAGCCATCTATCGCTCTGGCCAATATCGCAACTCGTATGGCTTTGTTGGACCAGAAATTGGCTGAGGCTCTATCGAATGAGATCAGTACGACAAGTGACTTCAGTACGGCGTCGTACTTCCTACGTGCGGACGGCGGCGACTTGGCGGACATGCGGCTGGAAGGCCGTCGTCTGGCACTGGGCCGCAACGTGGTGAACCACCACTCAGTGGACTACGACCGCCTGGCAGAGGCGCTTCACTCTGAGAACTTGCCGATGCCTCCGCCTCCGTCACGTGTTGCCATGTTCGGTACGTCGTCCGCTGCTGGCTTCGACCCGTTCCAGCGTGACAGGAACAACTCGGAGTTTTTCGTCATGCACGACGAGCATGAAGATACCGAGGAGATCGTTATGGACGCCCAGTACGGACCGTATTCGTCGCGTGGCAACCCTCGACTGAGTCTCCAGCGATCATCTATCCTTGGAGCGAGTCGCGTTCAACGTGGTGGCGGCCGAGGAAGACGCACACCCGGACGCACCAAATCCGGGTACTAAGTAAAGCTCAGAAGAATCAACTTCAACGTAAAGATGTAAGGTCATGCACATGTTTGAAAATCAAGGTGTACGTTTGTCTAAGATCTCGAGATCATGTAAAAGCATCAAGATCGCTGGATAGGACGCACGCGTGCTATTAACATGTTAATTTTGTGGCAAGATCTGCTCTGTCTGAAGGTGGTTCGACACGGACACGGTCCTCCGAAACGCTCTGACACGCTGGACTTGACAGCTACATCAACAATTGCCACACCTCCCAACAGAAGCTTCTCAAATAGCTTCATACATATACTAGTATTTTTTTTTAGTTCGCACGCTGCGTTACACCATGTCGAACACCATACGACCACCAGGTCACAGTCTTCTTCTCGGTGTGTTACCCTGCCGAACACACAAGAAGCTGGTGGAGTGTGGTGTCCACACATACGGTACAGTTTACTTCGTCGAGTTGCGGGATGTAGGGATAGACGACAGGAAATCGACTCGATTTCCTATCGTCTATCGGAGCATCGCAGGCATTCGCAAGAGGGAAAATGTTAAACCAGACAATTCGTCGCGACGTCACCAAGTTACAAGCTCATTCCGACATTCGCCTTTCGACGTCAAGCTCGAAAGCGTTCAGTAAATGAACCCGATGCGAAAGAATAGCATTCGTGCCGGCTCGGAGCTCCTTCTCGTCTTCACTGTGGCTGTTTCCTGCTTACAGGTTGTGTCAAGCCATTCCACACTGCGGGATGATAACGCCTTAGACAAGGGTCACGACATCACGCGTCGATTAAGCGGTGCCACGGGAGACCCGGACAAAACCGTGCCGTTCAATTCATGGAGCAACACCATCGAAACACTGCGGTATGCACTCGCCTTCGTCATCGTACTGGTGGCCGCCCACCCGCTCGGACTCTTCTTTCCAAAGTATTTCAAACTTCCACTCATCACGGGGTACCTGGTTATCGGCATTATCGCTGGCCCGTTCGTGGCCAACCTTTTAACGGAAGACCTCGTCAATATGCTCTCGAACTACGTCAGTGCGTTGGCACTGTCGTTCATCTCGTTCCAGGCTGGTCAGGAGATTTATCTACCGGAGCTTCGTCCACAGTTGAAAGCCATCTTCATTCTGCTCTCCGCACTGTACGTGACGGCTATGGTCATCCTGACATCGGTGCATTTACTCGTTGAAAGCGCCTTCTTCTACGACGACCTGGCGTTGAGCTGTCAATTGGGTATTGCTCTCATGTTCGGCTCCATCTCCGTGCTGGGATCACCAGCCACCGTCATGGCCATCAAGATTGAACTCAACAGTGTGGGTCCGTTCACGAGTTTGATGCTGGGAGCAACCATGACGGCCGAATTTGTAGTACTCCTGTCGTTTTCGATTTCTCGAATCGTATGCTCCATCTACTGTGCTGAATTGGACGTATCAATGGGTAACCTCATGTTCACATTGAGCATCGTGATGTCCAACATTCTGCTAGGTGTGATTCTGGCAGGTGTAACGTTCCTGATCTTCCAGATCCCTGGAGGAGAACACCACGACCACGGTCACACAAATGGGCATGAAAATGGTCATACTGACAGTCCAAGTGCGTCGTATTATAACCAGAAGACGGACGTGAAAGCTACTTCAGTCAATATGGACAGCGCACCTCATCCTCACAACGCTTACCCCCAAGATGGCGAGTCTGCTGCGACCTCGTCCTCCTTTTTGACACCTCAGACATCTCTCTGCTTGAAAGGCTTCATCTGGTTATCAATGGGGTATATGTTTTACCTCTCAACAACGACGATCGCCCAAGCCACCATTGCAGCTTACAGTTTGTCGTGGGAAGTAAAGTTCGAGCCGCTACTTGTGCTTATGATTGCTGCGTGTATCGCTGGACACCACACGGGGATTCGCCACGACATGCACGTGATTCTAGATACCGCAGCACCGTACATGTTCCTGCCGTTCTTCGTCATGACCGGCGCAGCACTGAAGCTGGATCAGGTGGTACATGCCATCCCGCTTATGACAGTGTATGTTCTACTACGGTATATTGCGATCTTCATCGCTTGCTACGTCGGTGGTCGCTTCTTGCTCAAGTTACCACCAAGGCAGTACAACAACCTGTGGCTCACAATGACACCCCAAGCTGGTGTTGCCTTAGGTTTGGCAAACGAAGTCAAGGCCATGAGTGACGATACGTGGGCTGCAGATTTCGCAGCGACGATCGTGGCCGCCGTAGTGGTTAATCAAATCGTGGGGCCGGTGTTGTGTTCCATGGGGCTGGGTCGCGCCGGTGAAACACTGAAAGATCGGGCAGTAGAAGAACACGACGATAATAAACCCGATATCGACGGGAAAGATCTGGAACATAACGGAGATGAAGGCGATCGCAAAGTACGGCAAAGTCGGCTGTCGGTCAGAGCTAGTCGATTCTCGATGCATGACCCTGGAGCTCCATTGCCGTTCTATAAGGTGCAAAACGCGGTTGTCATTGGTGATGATGAAGTGGCGTTCGAGGTCGCACTGGAACTCTCGCTTTACGGTGCAAAGGTTAACGTGCCTCTCCTGGATCAAGAACGCACCAGTAAATGGCAGAAAATGAACGAGACGATCTTGAAGAGAACCGCCAAGGGAGAACTCATCTCGTACAAGAATACACTCAAGGACCGTGACAATGCACAGACCATGTCGTCAGCTGATGTTCTCATCTACACGGGCGATGCTAACCGTACTCGCGAAAATATTCTGATGTTGAAATCCTTACTGGGTGAATCGCACCCTCGGATGATCGCATTGGTGCCGGATTGCAAGTTCAGCAAGGAGATGAAGGAACAGGGTATACTGGTGATCCAGCCGTCGATTGCTTTGGCCAATATTGCAACGCGTATGGCTCTACTGGACCAGAAGTCAGCCGAGGCGTTATCGAACGAGATCAGTACGACGAATGACTTCAGTACTGCGACGTATTACTTGCGAGCTGATGGAGCACACCGAGGTTCCGTATCGGAGATGTCCTTGGAGGCTCGTCGGTTGGCTCTGGGTCGCAGTGTGGTGAACCACCATTCGGTGAACTACGATCGTCTCATGGAGACATTAGCGGCAGAGAACTTGCCAATGCCTCCTCCTCCATCTCGTGTGGCCATGTTCGGCACTTCTGCTGCTGGCTTCGACCCGTTTTCTAGTCGGGACAACGGATCAAGCTTTTTCGTCGTGCATGACGACCCGGAGGACGGAGAAGAATACATTCTGAGCACACCCAACGCACTACCGAAATCTCGGTCCCACCGAAGAATAAGTCTCTCGCGAACGTCCGGTCATTCTTTCGTTAGCGTTTCAAGTGAAGTCCGCCATCGTCCAAACAAGAACTAAGTTTTGGCAAAAAACAATACATGTACAAAATGCTTATGAATTGTTTATGGATGGAGATGTACCCAAATCCATATCCAGACCGACCAGATCTTACGTCGATCCGCATAACATACGCTTATTATGCTTTTATTATGCTAGAGCATCTTCAGAGGTGCACCCCAGCTATTCGGGAAGTATACCTGGCTTTCAACTGAACCGCAGTTTGCCCAGTTAACTCCATGGCGCCGGGCTACACGACTTCACCTGCGCGTACATGTATGAATACAAGTACTCGCTCGTGTAACGTTGAGATGATAACGCTTTTAATCAAAGCCAAACCGTGGATTTTTAATCATTAATCACTACCCGCTCGTCTGTAAATCTGAGTCAGGTGCCCGTCGTTGACGGTCACCCCACCTGTGGCCTCCAATCAATTGCAACATCCGGTCTATCTTATCGTTTTGACAGCCAAAAATCAGTAACTTGCACATCAAGATCAGATGCTAACTGGCAGTCATCAAGGGGTTTTAACGCCACGATTAATTCCATGTCTCCCTATTTCGTTCATTCCAGCTTTTACCGTCTAGGGCGAACGTCTTCGGACATCAAGCCCCCGAGTTAACCACGATGTCTTGTAGACGGCTCGCCAATTTCCCAATGTCACGACATGTGTCCATGCTCTTGCTAGCTCTTTCGCTAGTGGCTACCCTCGACGTCGTCTCAGCCAGTCGTGGGCTGCGCAGTGGTAAAGATACCGATCGCAGGCTCAGCACCGCAGACACGGACGATGATTTAACCATCCCGTTCAACTCGTGGGACAACGCTATCGATACGCTGCAACACGGACTCGCCTTTGTGGTTGTTCTCGTCGCTGCTCACCCGCTCGGTCTTTTCTTCCCCAAGCTCTTCAAGCTCCCACTTATCACGGGCTATCTGGTAATTGGTATTATCGCTGGGCCATTCCTCGCTGACCTTATCACCGAGGACAGCGTCAACATGCTGTCCAACTACGTCAGTGCATTGGCACTGTCGTTCATCTCGTTCCAGGCTGGTCAAGAGATTTATCTACCGGAGCTTCGTCCACAACTTAAATCGATCATGATTCTTCTCGGTGTGCTCTACGTGACAGCTATGATCATTTTGACGGGAGCGATTTTGCTGGCGGAGGAAGCATTCTTCTACAAGGACATGGTTCTCAATTGCCAATTGGGTATTGCTCTAATGTTCGGCTCCATCTCTGTACTGGGCTCACCCGCCACCGTGATGGCCATCAAGATCGAGTTGAACAGTGTGGGTCCATTCACGAGTTTGATGCTAGGAGCGACCATGACGGCCGAGTTTGTCGTGCTCGTTTCGTTCTCGATTTCTCGAATTGTATGCTCCATCTACTGCGCCGAACTGGATGTGTCTATTCTGAACCTGGCGTTTACGATGAGTATCGTGTTGGCCAACATTCTAGTTGGTGCTATCCTCGCTGGTGTGACGGTCCTCATCTTTAAGATCCCTGGAGGAGAACATGATGACCACGGTCACGATATTGACGATGGACTCGCGGGACGTAGCGTATCGGCGTTCCATTCCAGAAGAACAGGTCACAAGATGACTTCGGTTGATCGGGACATGGCACCTCACCCCCACAACGCTTATAACGAAGAGAGTCCGGTGAAGAAGTCGTGCTGGACTACCAATATGTCGTTGGCAGTCAAGGGTTTCATTTGGCTTTTGATGGGCTACATGTTCTACCTCTCCACTACTCTATTCGCCCTACAAACTGCTGCATCCTACGGTTTGTCGTGGGAAGTTAAGCTTGAACCATTGCTTGTTCTTATGATCGCGTCGTGTATTGCTGGACATCACACTGGTATCCGTCACGACATGCACGTTATTCTGGATACCGTCGCGCCGTACATGTTCCTACCGTTCTTCGTTATGACTGGAGCGGCACTGAAGCTGGATCAGGTGGTGGATGCGATCCCTCTGATGAGTTTGTACGTGGGTCTTCGCTACGTAGCGATCTTCATCGCTTGCTACTTTGGTGGCCGCTTCGTACTCAAGTTAACGCCGAAGCAGTACAACAACCTGTGGCTCACGATGACTCCGCAGGCTGGTGTGGCCTTGGGCTTGGCAAACGAAGTGAAGGCTATGAGTACGGAATCCTGGGCTGAGGAGTTTTCTGCCACGATCGTGGCTGCTGTGGTGGTGAACCAGATCATTGGTCCGGTCTTGTGTGCCATGGGCTTAAGTCGTGCAGGTGAGACGTTGAAAGACCGTGCTGCTGAGGGAAGTATGCCAAGTGATAATGGCGATAACAACCTCAAGAGCCTCCACAGTGGAAGATTCAGCAGTATCCATGGCGGCAATCTTAGCAACATTCATGGTGGGAATTTCAGTAATGTCAGTCTGTTCGATGCTGGTCGACGCATGTCGAGTCCTGCAATGACGATGGGCAAAGATCCACGATCATTGCTACCGTTCTACAAGGTGCAGAATGCTGTGGTTATCGGAGATGATGAAGTGGCTTTCGAGGTTGCTTTGGATCTCTCACTGTACGGAGCACAGGTAAATGTGCCGTTGCTGGATGAAGAACGCGCCAGTAAATGGCAAAAGATGAACGAGACAATCCTCAAACGCACTGCCAATGGAGACCTTATCTCGTTCAAGAACACTCTTAAGGACCGTGACAACGCGAAGGCCATGTCGGCAGCCGACGTGTTGATCTTCACGGGTGACGTCAACCGTACGCGCGAGAACGTGCATCTCCTCAAATCGTTGCTGGGAGAGTCACACCCTCGGATGATCGCACTGGTACCGGACTGCAAGTTCAGTAAGGAGATGAAGGCCCAAGGTGTGCTGGTGATCCAGCCATCTATCGCTCTGGCCAATATCGCAACTCGTATGGCCTTGTTGGACCAGAAATTGGCTGAGGCTCTGTCGAACGAGATCAGTACGACTAGTGACTTTAGCACGGCGTCATACTTCTTGCAGCCGAACAGTGGATACCGCGATTCGCTATCGGAGTTGTGCTTGGATGGCCGCTCGCTAGCGCTCGGACGAAGCGTTGTGAACCACCACTCGGTGGACTACGATCGTCTTGCAGAGGTATTTGCGGCCGAGAACTTACCCATGCCGCCTCCGCCGTCTCGTGTGGCCATGTTCGGTACATCAGGTGCTGGATATGACCCCTTTTCGAGCAACAGAAGCAACCGGGCGAACTTTTTCGTCATGCCCGATGACCCCGGGATGACCCCGGGACAGTACGCGCGAACGCCCGGAATGAGTTTGTCTCCGCGCCGTGCTGGATTCAACGTGTTGCAAACCCCACAAACTCCTGAACTTCGCCAGCCGGGAGCAGAACCAAACGCTGCGAATAAGAAGCCGTAAGGTGGCTCGGTTCGTACTCCACGTTGGCCACAGGTAGTTTTTTTTTTATTTCGTAGGTTAGCGAAATGCGTAATATAAGCCAACTCCAGTTCATGTACACAGTTTGAAAGTTCCTTTCTAAAACTGTGTACACATGTTCATGGCAACTGAAACAAGGCATCAATACGATCCACGCCCGCAATGCAAAATTTGCATTGCGATTTAATCGTAGTGCTGCATTTCTGTCGGAAAGCTATGGGCCCCACTACGATTCTATGCTGCCCCCTTAGCTTTCCAACAGAAATGCAGCACTACGATTCGCGACTCGACAGTGTCGAACTGGCGTAGCTAACGCCGTAGGTACAGAATGTACTGTTCAGAAGTGATTACATAGTTCGTATCACAAATTCATTTGGTTAGTAAACCAAGGTAACCAACCACCAGATGGTGAGAATATTACAAGTACATGTAGTTCATTACGAAATGCATCGACACAAACATGTCTTCACTGGTTTTCCTGAATTAGCCTCTCTACAAGCGGAAATAAATTGATCACCACATTGGGCCGAGAGAACCCTAGGGGAGTGCGGACGGATCTATGAGCGGTAGTGGATTTGCTCGATTATCCACCGTGTAGAGCGTGTACTCACGAACCCGTAGCGCTGGTGATAGACGAATGCAGAGAATGTATTGGACGCCGGGAAATTGCCTCCAATGATCCGCTTTCCGATTCAAATACGGCCATCCTCGTGAGACGCCCACTTCCACCTTCAATGTGTGGAATTCGATCCACGTCATGCCACCGGGACGAATGGCACCAATGCCAGGAGCAGGACCAAAACTGCAATCGGGCTCGAGTTTTCGGAGACTTTCAACGTAACTCGATCCACGCGGCACCAAGTGCAGATCACCAGTACCAGTTGCAGACAGCACTGCCAACTATAGGAAACGGCAGAATCCATCGTGGGCACCAGAAGGGACTTCGACAGCGTAGATTCTACCATCTTCAAATGCCATCGCCCTGGACACCAGTGCTTGATTCTCCGTCTTGACATATCTCTCCCAGTCTTCCAACGAGGCTCGCAAACTTCAAATCCAGGATCTGCGCCATCGCGCTTAGCAGAAAGCAAAGTAGCTTCGACTTCCTCCCAATCAAGCTTATTGATGACGCCATTTATCGCTTGACCGCCATGTTCCGCGCAGATGAAGCAACTGACGGCGCAAGTTCGAGTCCCCGTCCCCAAAGAAAGCAACGCTCGTGTTTGTTTGTGGCCTGTCCCAAAATTTGTATCGAGAATGTTCGTCTTGACTATATAGTACTGTTCCACCTTGAAGTAGCCGTGCAAAATGTGCATCCAATTGAGCTCTTTAAGGGCGGAAGAGCGGAGAATGCCAGCCGAAGCGGATGATAACCATGAATGCCATTTCGACGGCGGCAGCGACTGAGCTCCGCCTCAAATACGTGCTCTCAAACAGCGGTGGACCATTGGGGCGATGGTCTACCCATTACAAGTTCTACTGTAGCAATCGTGCACGGCAGCATGTCGCAGGGCTCGGAAAGCCCCGCGAAGCTGGCGCGAATGGACTTGCCCAGCGGATATAGCCCAGGCCATCGGGTGACTACGTTTTTGTATGGGGATTATACCTCGTCCATTTGGTTTTCCAGCCTGCTAGACGGACCTGAAAATGGCGACACTCCGAAGCGTTGGGTCGCTCCGCAGCATCGGCTCCATTCGAAGTGTGGGGTCAATGCACACTATTTCGGAGGACTACGCGACGCTGGCCACGCCCGTGTCCGAGTCTGCCAGCAGCACGTCGTTAGAGGAGGGTGTGGACATCGCCGTGCCCGTAGACCAAGTGCAGCTCACAGATGAAGCTGCTAGTGTCGGCTCAACTGCAGTCGCTCCAGAGCAGACCTCGAGCAGTACAAGCACATACATCCCCATTATGATGAGTGTCGCCATCGGTGCGTACCTTGGCGTAGGCGTACGTGTGCTACTCACCGAGTTCGCCGACGTCATGTACGCGAGTCAGACAGAGCTGTTGGAGCTGCTGGGCTTCGGCTTCTTCCTGCCAAATGCGGTCGGCTGCTTCGTCATGGGAATCGCGACCAGGATCAAACCGGTACTACGTGGCCAATATGAAGTGCTGCTGACTGGGGTTACTACGGGTTTCTGTGGTAGCTGCACTACTTTCGCTAGCTGGGATCTCGGTGCGGCACTCATGTTCGTCCGCGGTCACTGGCTGAATGCTCTCTTGATGCTGTGTATACAAGTAGCGACCGCGATCACGAGCCTTCGACTGGGCGTGCATGCCGCCGAAGGTATTGTGCACTACTTGACGTTTCAAGAGTACCCCTTCCGTAAACCGCCGGTTAACCTCGGTCAGCTCAATCTAGACCTGGAAAGGAATATTAACCACTTCCGGGATATCAAAATGCACACGTTTGGACCGCTAGTTGCACGACGAGTGCATGCGACGGAGGAATCGTTGGCTGTGGCTCGAGACTCGTGCAACGAGCTGATGGCGGAAATCACCCAAGTGGAGCACGAACAGCACCCGGTTCACCATCATAACACGGTCTGGGTGGTGGCAGCACTGTTATTGACGGCGTTTTTCTGGGTCTTGGCGTTCTGTGGCTTTGACAACTACCCGAGTTCGAGACTGCTGGCGCTCTGCTTTGGTCCTTTCGGTGCGCTGCTGCGCTGGTATTTGTCGCTGTACAATAGCAATCCAGTGTGCAAACGGTTCCCGTTCTTCACTTTCGCTCCGAATGTGGCTGCATCATGTTTGAGCTGCGCTATGGAGATCGTTGGCAGCGTCGTGTATCAGGACAGTGCGTCCGCATACAGAGATTTCGTGATGTGGGGCCAAGGAGGCGTCATGGTTGGGTTCTTGGGCTCACTTTCCACCGTGTCGACTTGGGTTAATGAGTTAGATACCCTCTCTTCCAAGCGCTTGTATTGGGCCTACCGCTACGGCCTGATTAGCGTTATTATCTCGCAGCTCGCGAGTGTTTTTATTCTTGGTATGTACGACGCGTACGGCAGCGACCCACTCATTGGATAATGCTGCTGATTTATGTAGTTAGTGTCAAGCCTGTCACGTGACCAATATACGTGAAGCAATTCCGTAAATGGAGAATGCATCCTTATCGGCTTATACCAACCTTCAACTACCAATTCGATGGTCAAGAGTTCATGGTAAACATCGATCGCATGATAGCGTCGGTATCGTCTTGAAGCTGGGACGACAACTCATAGTCACGAATCTCAGCTTGCATCGATCTGGGAGACGTTTCTCGAATAGCTTGCAATGCAGCTTCACCTCCTGCACCACACCACGCAAAATCATCAGCAAGATCAAGTTAATAACCGAGTACAAGACACATACCAGCAATCACAGCAGCATCCTGGACGACCAAGCCACGTCTACCCGCTGACAGCATCGACTCCCCCACTGCGATGACCTCCACTGCCAGCCAAGCACAGTATTTAGCAGCAGTATCAAGACCTTTTAAACTTGAAATACAGACCTCCGAAGGTGCGGAGCGTCTCGGCACACTTTGTCGTGTCTTCTTCCGACAGTAGTCGGCACCTTCAATACAAGACGCTCATAAACCTTGCTTCATTCTTCCTTAATGGTGTTCATTCACCCTCACGTGAAGTTTCTTTTCCCGTTGCTAGAGTATATCCGTAGTATTTTTCTTCCCATGACGCACTTGAGAGGCTGCTCGAACTTGCGCTGGAAGAGCCTGCCGACCCGCGGGTACACGAGCTGCACGCTCTGTGAGCCGGTGTCCAGCATCAACTGTCCATGTCGCTTTGAGTGCTTCAGCTTCACTCTGCCGCCTGTGGCGTCCTCCATCACGAGCTGAGCGCTGAAGACGACGTCCGGGCACGGCATCTTCGAGTGCGCACTTCAACGTCCACGTTCGTAACCGTTAATTGTTTGAATAAAAAACATTTTTCGTTGAAATTTTTGTTTGTAACGACCGAAGAAAAGTCAACTTTCGTATTTTGTATTGCAACTTTTGCGTCTCGAAGAAGAGCTGATGGCTTCCGATATGCGGCGCTCACTGCTGCTGTATCTTCTCGCTCTGTGCGCGTGTTCGAGAGTCTTAGCGTTTGAGATTCGATGGGAGGACTACTGGGAGGCAGCGATGTACCACTCGGGCCTGGGCTGTACGTGATGGTCAAAATGTATCCTTACGGTTGGAGTGTAGCTGCTCACTGTTGTCAACGTTATGCTAGTAGATCAGTGCACGTTCGTGGATAAACCGTCACAGATGGTACTCCATCATTTACAAGAGAACTTAAAAGGCCAAGAGCGAGCCGTGGAGGCAGTGGTGGGTGCGATCGAAGCCTGGGAGTTCTCGTGAGTTGGTTAGCACAAGGATGCTCAAAGAGTTGGGATTTTTCTGACGTAGTATGGTATTTTCTGTTAGAAGGAGCTCTACTAAAGACCGCGCACCGTTGGTGTTGGCTATTACGGGGCCGACGGGCACGGGCAAGACGGAGATGTCCAACTTGATCGCTGAAGCGCTGTTTAAACGCAAGAAAAAGCTATCAAACAGTGAGAAACGTGTGCCGTCAGGGCTGCTGATCTTTCGGTGAGTGAATAGCTAGATTGGTATGGGAGGTTCTTGCTGAACTTAGTTATTTTATTGTTAATAACGACAGTGGAGAAGATTTTAGCGACAATTTCACGAACCCCATCACGGAATACCACACGCAGATCAAGACGAGGTAGGATATCGGAGCGGGATATGTTGCAGCAGTATTTCGATATCTGACGCACTTAATGTATGACTTTCTGCTGCAGACTTGCGGAACACTTGCATCACTGCTCAGGAAAAGCCGTCGTGGTGATCGATGAAGTGCAGAAGGTGATTCCACACACGCTTGACGGTATGGTAACGTTTTGTTTTGTTATATTTTTCTAGCTCAATATCGATAAAATTATCATG
>NW_008634126.1:3525431-3539224 GCF_000247585.1 Phytophthora nicotianae INRA-310 | reverse complement strand
CCGGTATATCGGTCTGAATATATTTTCCACCAATTATATGTTCTCATTTGTTTGTTTTCAACCAATTAGTGACCAGTATCTTTTCGTTTAGGGGGAGGATCTCCATTTTAGCGAACGAAGTGCAGTATGAGCGGGTTAGAGTCGTCGGAGATCTGGGGCGCGGATGAGGGCCTGGACCCGGAGATCCTGCTCATGTCGAACGAGGAGCTCCGACAGCGCATCCGTCTGCTGGACAATGATATCCGCATCATGCGTAGCGACATCCAGCGCATTAACCACGAGAGTAACTCGCAGCGTGAACGAATTAAGGAGAACAACGAGAAGGTGAAGCTCAATAAGCAGCTGCCGTACCTTGTAGCCAACGTGGTTGAGGTTCTAGAGCTCGAAGACGACGAGGACGAGCAGGACGGCGCTGCGACGGACGTGGATGCCGCACGTAAAGGCAAGAGCGCCGTCATCAAGACGAGCACTCGTCAGACCATCTTCCTGCCCATCCCTGGCCTCGTGGACTCGACCACACTGATCCCTAACGACCTCGTGGGAGTCAATAAGGACAGTTATCTCATCTTAGAAAAGCTACCGAGTGAGTATGACTCGCGTGTGAAGGCGATGGAGGTGGACGAGAAGCCTACAGAGGAGTACAGTGACATTGGTGGACTGGATAAGCAGATCCAGGAACTTGTAGAGGCTGTGGTGCTGCCTATGACGCATAAGGAGAGGTTCGAGGCTATCGGCATTTCGCCTCCGAAGGGTGTGCTGCTCCACGGACCTCCTGGAACGGGCAAGACGCTGCTGGCTCGAGCGTGTGCCAAGCAGACTGACGCGATCTTCTTGAAGCTGGCTGCTCCACAGCTGGTGCAAATGTTCATCGGTGATGGTGCTAAGTTAGTGCGAGACGCATTCGAATTGGCCAAGGAGAAATGCAAGGACCAAAACAGAGGTGGAGCTATTATCTTTATTGATGAGGTGAGGCTTTTGTGAGGACGTGAGTCTTGTGGATGTTTTATTTTAATGGTGTTTAATTTCTTTTTTTTTATTGTAGTTGGATGCTATTGGTACCAAGCGATTCGGTGGAGAACAGTCTGGGGATCGAGAGGTGCAACGTACGATGCTGGAGCTACTGAACCAACTGGATGGCTTCACGAGCAACACAAAGATCAAGGTCATCGCTGCCACGAACCGTCCTGATGTGCTGGACCCTGCTCTTCTTCGTTCTGGACGTCTGGATCGCAAGGTTTGTACAAGATCAGCTTTTGAAAAAGAGATGAAGTTGATGATTAATTGTTCTTTTGTGTAGATTGAGCTGCCGCATCCGACTGAAGAGGCTCGCGCTCGTATCTTGCAGATCCACTCCCGTAAGATGAACGTCGACACGGAAGGTAAGCGAAAAATGTCTCTTGTGATCTTTTGAGATTCATCTGATTGATTTTAAAATTCTTGCAGATACCAACTTCGATGAACTGGCGCGTTCCACCGACGACTTCAACGGTGCACAGCTGAAGGCGGTATGTCAGCATTGTTCAGCAGTTTATTTTATTCCGCGACTCTCTTGATTTAATGCTCTTGGATGTTTTTAGGTGTGCGTTGAGGCTGGTATGCTTGCTCTGCGTCGTGAGAGCAATGTGATTAAGCACGAGGACTTTATGGAGGGCATTTCGGTTGTAGCGGCCAAGAAGAAGGCCACTCTGCAGTACTACGCTTAGATAAGGAGACTTGAATTGAAGAAGTCTGCAAATGATGAGTGCAATCCAGTTGGTGCTTCAATTAACTGTATGATGGTCGTTTTGCCTTCGTGTTTGGCATTGATCGGAGGTTTCATTTTATTTTCAGGCGGCCAGGACGATGTGCCGTTATAAATCGCTGTTTGGTTTAATGACACTTGGGCGATTAGAGTGCGAGTCGACTGCAACATCATCACGAACTGCATCCTCTTTTCATTATTTTATCGGTGGGGAGCGTGACGAGCAATTATGGACGGCAAGCTCGAAGAAACCTCGCCGCGTAATGATGCTACTGATCGGAGAAAGTCTTCACTCGAAAACGCAAAGGTGAGCGAGCAACAACTTCAAGGTTTAAACTCATCTCTTGACAAGTTTGCTTGTGTTTTTCTCCACTAGCAATTAGTGCGGAAGGGCTCAGCACAATTGCTGCACATGATTGATACGGCCAAGCCATCACCAACAGAAATGGTAAGAATACAAGCCTTGCAATATGAAACATTTCGAGTTCTAATAAATTTGAATGTGTTGTAGGACTTAGATCTTGATGCTTTCTACTATTCTCGATTGCGACGTCGTACACAATTTGCCCAGCAGATCACGAGTACTTTAATGGCCGCAGGAGTTCCTACTGATGCCGCTGCCGCCGGCGCAGCGGAGGCTTCGAGTCCTAGTAAAAAACGTGGTATCGGCATGACCCTTTCACCTGGAGAAGAGTACGAAAACTACCAAAAAGTGCAAGCTACAATGCTAGGAGATGATGGTTTATATATTACGGAAGATGGCATGGACGTGGTGCATCAAGAGGAAGAAGAAGACGATGAAGAAGAGGAGAAGAACTCGTCTCCAACTGAAAAAGTACTGCCACAAAAGGACGATGCGACTGAACGTGAAGAACTGCGAAAAGCTGCCGGGATCACGATAAAGAAGAAGGCCCCATCGCCACAGCATGCAGCGCCTCACACCGACCGCACAATCCGTGGTAAGGAAGATCTCGGACGTCCAACACCTCGAATGATAGACCCTCTTGGTCGCTTTCGGCTCTTTTGGGACCTTACGAGCATCAGCTTTATATTCTACAACGCTCTTGTATTACCGGTAAGTGAGAGCATCGAATTGTAGCTTTGTATTCATTCTAATGGCTATTCCTGTAGTTTAAGGCAACTTTTGCTGTGGAGGCCAAGGACAATCCCTTCGAGACAGTGCTAGATGTATTTTTTCTTATCGACATTGTATGGTGATAATTTGAACCGTAACAAGCTTTGAAGACACACTAACTGTGGCTTTTGTTGGTAGATCTTGACGTTTAATACGGCTGTCGAGAAAGATGGCTCCATTCGATACAATCGTCGACTGGTAGCAGAGACATACCTCAAGACGTGGTTTGCTATTGATCTAATCGCTGCTCTGCCCTACGGCTACATCTTCACTGAAGATGGCCACTACAGTGCGACTCTGAGGAAATCAGTCAAATTGCTGCGACTCATTCGACTACTTCGACTACTCCGCATTTCGCGCATTCTACGACGCATTCAGAACGCTGTTTTCATTCGATCTACTCTCAGTTCACTCATGAAATATTGCCTCATGGTCATCTTTATCAACCACTGGTTCAGCTGTATCTTTCATGCTATCGGATCATCAGACATCGAGGAGAGCTGGATCAGAGCCCAAGGTCTAGAAGAGCCAAACGCTAACAAGTGGGATCGCTACGTCGCTGCGCTATATTTCTCAGTCCAGACACTGTAAGAACATTGCGTATTTCATTTTATCACAAAGCTTACGAGTACTTGTGTATTCGCAGATCTACGATCGGATTCGGCGACGTGGCCTCACAGAGCGCACACGAGCGCCTGTTTTGTGTGTTTGCAATGATTGTCGGCGGAGGCATTTTCGCCTACGGAATTACCAATGTAAGTTCAATTTTCGAGTTCAAAACACTTATTTTTTCACCACTATTTTTTTGTTCTGCTTAGATTGTAGAGCTCGTATCAAGCCTAACGATTCAAGAAACCGTTTTTCGACAAAAGCTGGATGAGGTGAATGAGTATATGACTGCACGTGAGCTGCCGGTAAAGCTTCGCATGGAGATTCGAGAGTTCTACCATAACACACGACAATCCCGCGAGAGTAAACTGAACTCTGAACAGCAGATTCTGAACGATCTATCATCAAAATTACGTTCAAAAATCGCGTTGAGTATCAACGACCAATTTTTGCGAAAGTTCCCATTTTTCACTGGCAGTGAACCAAATTTTCTTATGGAGCTCGCACTAAACATGCGCGTAATCCATTTCGCTCCACTCGAAGACGCAATTATCGAGGGGGAAATTGGTCACGAAATGTTCTTCATCTTCCGTGGTGCTGTGGAAGTTGTCAAGAAGAACGTGCGCATTGGAATCCTGGGCGAGAATCAATACTTTGGCGAGATGGCCATCTTGAGTCCCGATAACCGCAGAACAGCAACTGTGCGGACACTGTGCTTCTGTGAGCTACGAATGCTCTCACGCGCTCGATTTCTTGAGGCCTTGGCCCTGTTTCCAGCGATGCAGTCGAAGATGGCGCAGATCGCACAGGGTCGTGCTGCAGCTGTGGATTTTGATCCAAGCAATGAAAAGCAGAAGAAAAAGTCCATTGGGAACAACCTCATGGCTGCCGCAGCAGCGTTCTCCTTGTCGTCGCCAACACTGAAGCCGGAGCAAAATTCCTTCAAAGCTGCAAAACCGCCGACTGCAAACGGGAGTGCAGTAGCACCGATGCCGACTGCTGCCCCGAAATCCCCCACATTTGCTCGCCATTTATCGGCTGCGCGGTTGCCCTTGGAGCAACGGCCTTCAGAACGACTCACAACCCATATCCGCGCACCAACCTCGGTTCGTATTAACAGCAACGTGCGTCGAAGTTCTGGCAACACTGGATCGGTTGGAATCAGCCCCGTCATGTCGATCATGATCGGTGAAATCACTTCTCTGCTCGAAGAAGCCACTCGTCGACAGGATCTTCTCATGACTCAAGTGTGTAAGCTGAAGGAGGACGTAGACAGGATACGCATGCCTGTCATGGACATGGATGAACGGAAAAACACGAGCAAAAGACCTATCTGACATTTTTAAGAGCAAGAACAAGTGAGCAAAACTGGTATCGCTTGATATCTACAATGGCGCTCGGATTGCTGCTTCTTCCTGTTGCAGAGGTACAATGAACGTCTCTAGATCTGTCTTATCAGCATCTTTGGACAAGGTTAATCCGCGTTTGCGCTCGATCTGCTCTTGAAGTTGGTCGTAGTGTTCAAAATCGTCCCAAGCGCTTGAGCGGCTATCGAACTCGGTGAAAATGGACAGAAATTCATTGGCCTAAGCAGGAACACGACTCAATTACCAGCTCAACTCGCGTCAATGTACCCAAAAATCCAGCTCACCTCTTCAAACAGCACCTCTTCACAGTCTCGACACGACGTAATGGACTTCTTTGTAGGCGTGTTGCTCATTTTAACACTAGTGAAGACGTAATTGGGCACATCTTTGACCAGCAGCCACTCGACATGGAAGAATCCCTCGTACTTGAGTTTCTCCCATAGCTGGAATTGCACATCCGTCCGCACTCCCGATGTCATACGGGCCACTCCATTAAAGTGTTTGGTGCCACATACACTGTCAACAGGTCAGTTAAAAAAAAAAACTAATGACCTGATAAAAAATAAGTTATTAACCTGAAGAAGAATAAAACTGGCCTCACTGCAGTCAAGTCACTTTTAAATACTTGATCCAGCAGCGCATTGTGCAGTGTAGTGGTGCTCCAGATGCCGAATTTGAGGCTTTTGTGGAAATTAATCTCGCTGAACGACTTGAGCACGAAGCAACGGCACGTCGCAGACGTGAAAACCTCACGAACGAGCTCAGCCTGCTGTAAATTTAGTACACGATTCTCTGCTTTGTCATCTTTCTTGTCTTCTTTGAGCGCGTATCGCGGTGCGAGCTTCGGCCGTCGCTTCTTCTTCTTGCGGAGATCAGCGGAGCTTATCATCGTCGTATGCATCTGCTGGAGACTGTTTAACCTACCCGACTTCAATTTTATGCTTTTGAATAGGTTTTGTGTGCCACAAGGCAAGTTGAAGTGGTCTAATAGCTACAATTCCTAGGAGCATAGTTATCTGAGAGAGAACGCCTTCGTTTACCGTTGATCGACATCAATTAACATATCTGTGGCAGCAGGGTCAGGGCCCTCCGCACCATTCGATTCTGCTCGTCGAAGTTCTTCTTCTTTGCTTGATCCTCGGTCGGTAGATACTAACACATCTTCAACAGTAGGAGACTCGTTTGACAGTTGGCGTTGCGACTTGCTTGTGGCAGCTTCGCACAACTGGAGCAACGCCTCTTGCTTGTTGCGAGCTAACACTTGCGTTGCGGTGTTTCCGCCACGGTCAGCGAGTTCTGCATCGGCACCGGCTTCTAATAGTAAACGTGCCACTTGGTGCTGTCTTTTCCGAACTGCGAGGAGCAGTGCACTCTCGCGTCGAGCTCCAGCTCGGGCGTTGACGAAAGCTGTTGCCAGAACTTCATCCTCCAGATTCTGCTGTTGCGCTTTTAGAACTGACAATAGGGCCTTACACACGGTAAGCAATCCATTCACGGCTGCAAAGTGCAAAGGTGTGAAGCCCTGGTGATTAGCAGCTTGCCACTTCTCAGTCTCGGTATCACTGGAACGCTGAGTTTTATGTCCATCCGTCATTGCTTCAAGCAATAGCATGGCACACTCCTCGTGGCTGTGCTCACATGCTAATAACAATGCTGAGCTATCAGTTGCTCCGTCCAGCAAGGCATAGTCTGCTTCTCGTTCAAGAAGCAAAGTTACTACCCCTGCATGTCCATACCGCGAAGCAAGCAGTAAAGCAGTAGATCCCCCTGAAGAGGTAGTGCCCGTGCCTACCGTGATCGCCACATGTTGGTTCACTGCTGAGCCATGATCAAGAAGCAGTCGAACAATTTCACGGTGGCCATTCATACTTGCGGCAAGAAACGGGCTAAGTCGCACATTGACGTCTGCAGCGGAATTGTACACGACGCCAATTTGTTTGTCGATAGCTAAAGTATTAATCTGTGGTCTCATTGTCCCCAGAAGTTGTACAACCACGGGTGTCAGTCCTTCCAAACTTGCTAATAACAGAGCCGTCACAGCTTTCTCGTTGCTAGCGTGAGGATCAGCTCCGTGGCTTAGTAACCACAGAGCAGCTTCGCAGTGTGCGTATTGTGAGGCGGATATCAGCGGCGTGCTCTCCCACATTCCTCGGATATTAACCAGCTCTTCGTTGGCTCCTTCTTCACCTTCGTCTTCGCGGGATTCTGGACCCCATGGTCTTAGCTGTTGATATCGTTGTAACAAGTCTTCCATTGCAGTGACGTCTCCACGTTTCACAGCCTTAAGGAACTGCACACGGAGATCTGCACGACTTAAGTGTTCATTAGTTGATGTTCTAGAGGTGCTTTGTGGTGGTTGACTCGATGAATTAGGCTCCGGCACCAGCGTGTTAAACTTGTGATGCTTGTTTTTCGTAGCCTTCCCTGTTTGTGAGGCTGCAGTAGCCGTGACAACGGAGAGAGGCTGGTGCGGAACCACCGAGTTCCTCGACATAATGGCGCCCATCGCTCCAATAAGGAGCGTTGAGTTGTATACCCCCAGACACCCAAAAGTTAATGAGAAACACTAACGAAGCTCATTCCTATTTAGCTACATGAACTATTGATAGGGACACCGTGATTGAAATTGAAGTGATTATCCGGATAGAAACACCCGAGCCTATTCTAACCTGAATAGTTGCCTATCTAGCCTAGTTTAAACGAAGAGCTTCCGCTGGGAGTGCCAAACATACGACGAGTACGTCGCTGCTGGTTGTTTTCACCGCCCTGGCCTCCCATTCCGTTCGCAAAGTAGTCCGATCTACTGCCCGAGTAATCGCCACGTCGAACTACGGCCATTGCAGTGTTTTGTTGCAGCGTTTCCCACGAGACAGCTCCGGGTGCAACTGCAACGCGATCACGTAGTTCCTGTGCAGCCGTCGGTTTGGCGTAGTACGACAGCTCCGCAGCTCCTGCATCGGGCGTCTTGATGTCGTTATTGCCATGCTCCGGAGCTTCAGGTTGATGAGGATTAAATCGACGCGATTTTCGGTCGTCAAGGTAGGACGATTGATTGTCGTCACCACCAAATATCAGCGAGCCCATAGTCGAACTACCTCCAGGTGGCTTGCCCTGTCGCGACATAATGCTATTGATGTTGTCTGGAGATCTTGAGCTGCACGAGAACACTTGAAGAGTGCCATTCCCATCGAGAAAGCTGTGCTGACAACGTCGCTGCTATTTGAGTATTTATACATTTCTTTTCAGCATAAATACTCGAAACCATCGCTTTTTGGTTTCCTGTCCGCTGAATCAGTTCATCAGTGACGATCACGACCCCTGTCCTTGCTGAGGCTTCGTCTTCTGCGGTGCCTTGAGTCATTGCGGTCTTGTCGACGAGGACTTCTACGTCGGCTTCGACTTTTACTCCTGCGGTGACGACTGGAGTCTCTCCTCCTTTCAGGACTTGTATAACTCTGACGACGTGCATTGTCGTTTGTGCTGTATCGCCCTCTTGACCTGGATCTAGATCTGGATAAACCCTTTGTGCTATCTTGGCGCCTTTGCCGGCTTCGATTGCGCACTTCAAGGGCATCGGTGAAGTTACGCCAATCCACGGCTTTACGGCGAGTTGGGCGGGCTTTACTAGATTCACTGCCGCCTTTGTCTTCACGGAATCCACCACCAAGTATAAGTTCACGATCCATGTCGAGACTGAGCCCGACCATGTGCTTTTGAATCATTTCGCGGTATGCTGCAGGACCGGTCTTCGTGCCCACCTTCCCTCTGTACGAAGCACGTCGACGCTTGTAATCGCGCTCAGTCGTTGCATCCGGTTGAGAGTTTGTTGGTACTGCTGGCGCCGGATCTTGACTAGTGACTGAAGAATTCACTTGTATCTTGTTCGACGTCTCACTTTTTTCCAACTTCTATTGAATCCAATCACAGTAAAAGTTAACGTTACCAATAAAAATGCCTGCCACAGACACGTACGAATACACTATGTAGTCCGATCTCGACGATCATAAATTTCCAGAGAGCGAGCACGATATTCTGGTGACGAAAGCAAGTCATTGTCAGCAAGATAAGCCCCTTAAAGCTATCACCATGTACATACTCACCGTGACGTTGTTGCCAAGGAACTCGTGAAGTTCCAAAGCCAACAAGTCGGGCTGACAAAAGTCTGGGTGATCCAGCAGCCCAGCTATATATTGAACGAGCTCCTCATCGAGAGCGTCACCACTAGGTAGTACTCCAGGGCGACCCAGCTCAGCATTCAGCCACCGGTGTAACGACGAAGACGCTACCAGTTGGCGCTCCTCGTCTTTTATCGTATCAAATGCCTTCGGGATACGCGTCCACGCTTGTACTTGTTGATAAAATGCTGCTGCAGAAGCTGCAGAGCTTTGAATTGCAGCGACCACTCCACCTTGGTCTTCCTGTCCGTCAGCTTCTCGCTCCACCAAACTCTGTAATCCTGTGACCTCTACAGCCCCCTCTTCTGCCAAATCTCCACTGCTCTCTGTGCTGACAGCATTTTCTCCTTTGCGACTGCCATAGTAGAACTGCCAAGCAAGTCCTCAAGGTATCAGTTTGGATACTTCTTCAAATATTACTTCAAGATATTGCAGTAAGCACCTTACAGCTGCATTGTTGACGACGGCAGGCCGTCGTTTTCCATGACATTTCCACTATGGATATTCAATGCAGTACCAGGACAAAGTGTCAATACCAAAGATCCACTAGGTCTACGCACTCAGATCCCACCAAATGCCTCTCCAATGACGCTTTCGGCACGAAATGCTCGTTCAAACCCTCTCCACAGGACACGAACTCCACCGGAGGCTCGATTTTCACCCCCGTTGTCTCTAATAGCGTCTGCAGCGCATCTGACACCTGCGTTGCGTACGCCGTGTAGGCATCCGCCATCTTGGGAGCCAGTGAATTTGATTGTACCATTTCCGTACATTTTGATTGCACCAAACAGCTCTTGATTGGCTAGAATAATGAAATAAAGCTGTTTGGTTGGATGAAAAGAAGGAGAAAACGCACTGATCGAGAACAAAAGGCGGCAAACATAGTCGACCAGTCCGAGATGGAGACCCCTGCGACCGAGACGCCTGCGCTTCCGATGCCCACCCCCCTGCAGGCCACAGAGATGGCGCTAGTGGCCCTCCCTATGCCAGAGATACCCGTGATGGCGCCTACTAAATTGCCAGAAATGCCACTGGAAGCGCCGCCCAAACTGGAGGATGTTGCTTTGGAAATCCCGGTCGAAACGTTAGCTGTGGAATCGTCGGCCAAGTCGCCCAAAGATAAGCGGAAAAATCTCACAGACCAGCAACGTGTGGCAATCGTCCACTATCTATTAGCGAACAGTGCTGGAGGACGACTCAAGCACGGGGATATGAAGGCTGCTGCCACTTACTTTGGGGTGCACCGAGCTACGATCCGTCGGCTGTGGAAACTGCACACGGCTTCAAGTACGACGGACGGACTGGCAGGCAACGTCGCCAGTCGGATCAAAGGCCACTCAGGGCGGAAACCGAAGGTGCCGGACGAGGAGCTCAAGGTTCGCATTGCGGCGGTGCCAGCGGAGCGCCGAATGACGGGAAGAGGACTCTCGACGGCCCTTGGAGTGAGCAACAGTGTGGTGGTGCGGCTGATCAAGAGCGGCAAGCTGCGACGTCACCCCAAGAAGCTGCACTACATTATGTGAAGAAGAAGAAGCAAGACAGCTTCAACAAGTTGAACCATCTTTTTACTTGTCCTTGATATTCTGTTTCCTAGTTCTCTGGATTTTATATTCTGCGGGATTGCAATGAGGTCAGAATCCTCTCAATCATAAAACACCGTCTAAATGCACGACCAGATCAAAAATATAGAGAGTTATACATGTATTATACACCCTCTTGGATTTTAATAAAATCCTAGAATGTTGACCCATCCGCAAACGACCAAGACAAAAAACTGATATGTAGTATTTTATCGCATACATTAATTTATCCTGTACCAATGAATATATCCGTACATTCGATCAACACCATACTATGCCCTGTTAGATTTAAAGCTGTTGACTGGATTCCAATCTGTGAGGGAGCCAATATGATCTTGAAGAGTTAAAAGTCTCACAAACGGTGCACATAGGTCTTTCTACTCATGATGCTGTTTTTAGTTATTCTTCCCTAGCTTTGTGGTCGCTGGTCTTGTTAGAGCGAAATATATAAGCTTCATTCGATATTCTTTTTTTGGATCAACCACGGGACAGGTCAACTTTTGGATCAACTTTGGTCCGTGTTGAGGATCAACTGTTGGAACAATGTTTTGTGGATCAACTATTTGAATCAACTCTTCAGAGATCAAGTTTTGGATCAAAAACAAAAATTGCCAAGAACATTATTTTTTTTTTCTTTTCCCCTAAATAACTACTTGGCATAAAAAAACTATACTTAGGATTGCTCCTACAAATTTGATAATCTAACAGAAGGATCTCACTCAATAAAAGTTATTTGTAGCTTCTCAACCTCAACTCTTATCATTAATATTCTTAGAATATCTTACATATTTTAAAAATAGTTAAAGGTTAAACGTCCGTCTTGATGCCTACGCACGATGACACTTTTCAATTCACCAACCAGCACCAACACTTCGTAATGTCCTCTGTCAAGCTATGGATTTCAGCATCATTCTCAACTCCCAGTCTTCTCAAGATTCAGTGGAAATTGAAATTTGGAGTTCCGACAGCAGCAGTCAAGACGAACGACTTTCGGCCGACGAAGAAGTGAAGATGGGCGATGAAGAGACGAAGATTGAAGTACAACATGACCCTCAATGAAGCCATGGGTGGTCAACATCCTGATATGGGAAAGTTCGTCGTGGTTCTAGAGCAAGAAAGTCAGCGGTACGTCAACGCACTGTCGGATATCGCCAACCGAAGACAAAGTACTCCAAGGCGTGTCAGGGCCCGCACTTCCCTAAACCAAGAGCAGGGTTCGAGCGCTGACGAAAGCGAAGCGGCTTCACTGGCTTCTGTGCAATCCATGTCGCCCAAGTACTAACGCTCTGTGGTGCTGTAAGCTCAGGCTGAAGGATTTTTACATATACAATTAGGAATTTAACTATAGATAATAGGAAATTTAAATTTCATCTAATACACAAATATTTACCAGTTATGAGCATTGATAATAACTTACTTTGAGTATTGAAATGTTTGTCAGCATTAGACTAGATATTCAGCAGAAAATGGATAGCTTTCAGACACGAATCGTAAATTTTCAGCAATAGAAAGTATAATTTCAGCACCTAAATGGTGCATAATTTTGAAAAATAAACTTAGGAATATTTATAATAATCTGATTTGTTTTATAATTTTTTTGGTACAACTTGAATATTGCGTTGACAAGACAAAAAAATAATTCTATATTAATGTTATAGAAACCAAAATTTGAATTATTAGAAGTCGTCCAAATCGTCGACTTGGTGCTCGTCCGCGTAATAGTGAACGTTGGCTGTGATGGGGCCGATGACGGTTGGGACGACATTTGACGAGTCAACGACAGTCGTCGATCGACACGCCGATCGACGAGGTGGGGGCAGAGTCGTTGGTGGTGTCTCGATTAAGGGAGGTGGTGGTCCTTGGTACTCGTGTAGACGGCCCACACGCTAGAGGTAGTCGTACCTGTTACGGTACGACTTCTTTCGCTTCGCCACCTCCTTCCGCTGTTTCACAAATTGCGCCCCACAGGCGTTCACCTTGTCCTGGTGGCGTTTCATGTTCCGCGAAGGTGCACTTCGGACACTTCTTGGAGCGCCGGACCATCTTTGGAAATCAACAGAGTAGTCAGTCCAAATTATCCTATTATTAAAGCGTATATTAAGTTTCACAGGAATTTTCTTACTCAATGGATCAACAATTGGGTCAAACTTTATATACAAATTCGATTATTTTTCTTTTTTCAAGAAAAATCGTCGGATAAAAAGTTGATCCCAAAGTTGACCCTTCCCGTGTTTGATCCGAAAAAAAAAATCGATTCGAAGGATAAAAAAATTGGAACAACTCTAGTACAAGAATAACATTATTCGTTACTAATTAACGTAATTTATCAGATAAAAAGTTGATCCAAACGTTGACCTGTCCCGTGGTTAATCAAAAAAACTAAATTCCCTTCAGGAGCGACTAGCCTCGGAGAGAAAGAGAAATCGACGAAAGCGTGCCAAGTGTAATACTGTTGACCAAAGTGCATTCCCAGACCCTGTCTCAAAGGAAACACTGCAACATGTACAGCAAGAGTGCGCGCGGCAGCTGTCAAACGTGTGTCTTCAGGAGTTCGTATGTTGTGTTTGCGACTGCTGGCACCCAGTTGCTGACGTACTTCGAAAAACTGTAAACACTTCCCCCTACTGTTAGAAGCAATGAAACGGCGCCTAAAAACGCCTCAGGGCCTTCATGAAGGGTTGGTTTGATGCTACGACGTTTCAAGTCAAATACCAGCTCTGAGAAATGCTTTGGTGTCTCCGATGGGAATAGAGAATGAAGGACGCGAGTTATATATCTGTAAACCGTGCTTCTAGTCTTTAATGAACAAACGTCTACGCAATCCACCGAAATTTGCAGTGGCTAATGGTCTCTATATCGGGTTGTTGCCTGAGGAGTTCACGGATACGAATGCTACTGAGCACGCTATGCTTGGCCTTGCCCAACCTACCAAAATGCTGAGTATGGTTCGCGGTGGAAGCCACAGTGCTATCCGCACTCATGCGTATTATTTCCGGGCTGATCCTTCCGCACCAGCATCGATACTACCAAGGGAAGTCATCACAGATGCGCGTCAAATCAGGAGGTTGTGGTGAAGCGCCAGTTGGCTTTCACGAATAAGAAAACTGATTGATGGGAAATGACCCGATCCAGCCCTGAGGCTCATGGTCGACGACGGCGCGTCAATGATTACGTCATCATCGGTGA
>NW_008634126.1:3485038-3497504 GCF_000247585.1 Phytophthora nicotianae INRA-310 | reverse complement strand
TCTTAAATACCTCAATGACACGAGAAAACTTGGCATTACTCTAGGAGGAAGCCAAAATCTAGAGCAGTATAAAGCACACAATATCTGTCTGCCTTTTCAGACGCAGACTACGCTAACTGCCCTGATACTCGTCGATCCGTAGGAGGATACATCACCTACCTGTGCGGAAGCCCAATATCATGGCAATCCCGGAAACACCACACAGTCGTGTTATCCACAACAGAAGCTGAATACATCGCTCTGTGCCACTGCATGCAAGAAGTTATCTTCTTAAATCTTCGTCTCGTCGAACTAGGCCACGAAAGTCCACATCCCATTACTCTATATGAAGATAACCAAAGTTGCATCAAACTTTCATACAACCCTGAGTTACATGGTAGAAGCAAACATATCCACATTCGATATTGCTTTGTACAGGAGAAAGTCGAAAGGAAGGAATTCGAGATTAAGTACTGTAACACCAAAGAAATGGTTGCAGACATATTCACAAAATCTCTGGCAAAACCAACCTTCACAAAACTACGAGACTCCTTGTGTAAATAAAAAAAAAACATAAAAAACTAAATATTTATATAATAAATAAAATAAAAGGTGAAGATTTTATTTTTTAATTACAGGAGTAATGTCCTCAATTGAGTAAACCCCATCAATATTCTCAAAAAAAAGTCGAGCAGTAGGTCTTTCCGATTCGGAAAGTAGTGGTAACGATCTGAATCAATAAAAACAAACTTGTTGCCCACCCAAACACGGGCAATACAATGCCACGTCCCTGAGCTTTGGCCAAGCCGCCGTCCGATAACCAGTAGGGCAGGTCGGCGGCTCCGAATAATGGCCTCAGGACGCTTGGGTCTGCTCTTGAAGCCGGCCTTTGTGTTCAGGTAAATCAGCTGTTTTTGACGACGCTGGAGTCCTTTCTGCAACGCATCCATTGTGTAGGCCCCGTAGCGTACATGGCCATGGTCCTTGTTAGGGGCCGTTGCAGTAAGACGCTCTAATACAGGCCTCATCATGGCAGGAGTGATGAAATCCCGAACTTGAAGAGCATTCGAAATTGAGAGAAGCCCACACATCGAGTACTTCTCGGGAAGCATCTCCTGATGCTGGCAAAGAACGGAGATTCGGCGGCTGACAGACATCTAACACATACAAATCAAAAGATATTAGTAACTTGGTCACATCAGACATAATGATCACTGTAAATGGGTAGATAATAAGCTCATTCAAACAAACCCGGTTCTTTAGACCTGTGAAGTCTTATCACTTGAAAGCCTTAGTCCAAACTGTGACGTTCAGACTCGCATTCACAGGATCTCTTTCCCCGAGAAGCTTGAAAAAGCTGAAAAAAAACACAGTATAACTACTACATAGTAGAAAGTAGGGTACCTTGGAGTTGACACGGCGAGATTGCGAATGAGAATTGAAATGCTACGTTTTCATTAGCGATACACAACCTAGGTATAGAACTACTGTAAAACAAGAGAAACTCCTCTTCCACATCTGAGCCCAGGTATAGCCTCCGAAGTGAGCAATACCGCAAAATTCCTATCCGTCCTCAGGACAAGTAGGACAGTCCTCGTCCTCTTTCAAAATTATTGTACTGATTACAGTACCATATGGGATAAGAGAACTTCACCATTTGGACACAGAGAGGATGTCAGTGTGCGTGCCCTAACTGGTGACATAACTACAATAATCTGTACAATAAGGCTAAAGTCACGTACTATGTAGTAGACACAAACCTCCTACAACTGTTCGATCTGTTACTACGGGTACTACCAAATGAATGGTACATGTACTTCCGACAACTAAGCTATTCAATCACAATTGCTTTTACCGCAAACGCAAGACTCCTCTCCTTCCTCCGTCTTTTCTTCCTCTACGGCCTTCCACGAAAACCTCGACCAGCAACACAAATCGCTGCTTTCACCATCTTCTTTGGTAATCTTGTGTGTGTGCAGTGACCCTTACGACTACGATAAACCGGTAATATACTAAATCTAATTGAAGAATACAGTGCGTGACCATTTTGCAAAGTTGAATTCGACATTCACTCCTGATTGACACAAATATTGTCCAGATTTCGTTTAGTATTCTGATCATCAGCTGGCAGTGCAAACACAGACTATCACTAGAGTGGCCGCTTTATGCAGATAGACTGTGTTGGACTGTGCAAGACTGTGTACAGTATGACGGTGTACGTCGTCGCTATCAGACGGTGTACGTAGGCTCTGCCAATGCTTTTGACGACGCCGCAGCTAACGGTCACTTGAATGTCGTAAAATGGCTTCATCTCCATCGGTCAGAAGGGTGTACGCCGGGAGCCATGGATGAAGCCGCTGCAGGAGGTCATTTGCCTGTTGTAATTTGGCTACGTTTCAACCGAAACGAAGGTGCCACCACCGCTGCAATGGATCTCGCCGCTAGGCGAGGCTACACTGCTATCTTAAATAACTAGACCAACGTGGCGTCTGTCAACGTCAAAAATGTGACAGGAATGCCATTGGCTAAAAATCTGCCGAGCGCAGCGATGGTGCCAGGCAGCCATCGCTGGACCCCGCCGGCGAGAACCCCATCGCACTTCGGCTGTGCGCATGCTGTGAGCAACTGCTCGAGTGGGACACCTTTGCGAAGCGGAGGTGGGCAGCACTTGCTACTGTGACCAAACATTAAACCACCGCTGCGAAGCGGCGGCGCTCGGCTAGTCGTGCATTGGTTGCATTCCCATCGTGATGAAGGCTGTGAAGCAAGACAGTTTCAACAAGTTGAACCTTCTTTTACTTGACCTTGATATTCTGTTTCCTAGTTCCTTAGCGTTCATTACACCATCTAATTCAACCAATCAACGACAGCTCCACGTGGCCAAGTCGAAGTAAAGATCGCGACAACACCACACAGCCATAAAGCATTCCGCACTGAATCCCAAGAAGCTTTAGTGTATTCAATCTCCCGATGTCTTACTGGCAGTTCCTTTGCGTGGCGCTGCTTGCGCTTCTTGGCTCTGTACAGCTGGCGGCCGCCGACGAGGCCGCGTCCAACGTGATCGTGCTGACTAACGACGACTTTGAGCACAAGACGCAAGCTGGCTCGGGAGCCACGACCGGGGACTGGCTCGTTGAGTTTTACGCGCCGTGGTGTGGCCACTGCAAGAAACTGGCGCCCATCTACGAAAAGGTGGCGGATGATCTAAAGGGCGAGGTGAATGTGGCCAAGGTGGACGTGACGGCCAACGCTGACCTGGGCAAGCGCTTCGGCATCCGCGGTTTCCCCACGTTGCTGCACTTCAGCCACGGCAAGTCGTACAAGTACGCGGGCAAGCGCACGCTCGAGGATCTCGCGGCCTTCGCGCGCGGTGGATTTAAGAAGGTGGAGGGTGAAGTGGTGAACGCCGCCCCGAGCTTCCTGGACTTCGCCGTGCAGCAGGTGCACGACATCAAGAGGGACTTCATCACGTTGCTGGCCACCAAGAAGAACGTGCTGCTCGTGACCTTCTCGGGTGGCCTTCTGCTTGGTCTGCTGCTCGGCTGCATGTGCGGCTGCTGCACGAGCCGTGGCAACAAGGCGCCCAAGACCAAGAAGGAGTAAGTCTGCCGTTGAATAGTACAGCAGCTGAGCTGTTCGTATGTTTCCACATTTTTTAATGGAGCTTTGGGCTGCAATTTGAAAAAAAAAAATTATATGTGTTGTTGTTCACATTGCTTGAGCGATGCGCTGGTTGAGTTCCATGAAGCTGTATTTCAGCTCCAAACTCTCGAAGAGAGACTCTTCCACGCCCTTGTAGCTTGCGAGCATCTCGTCCACTTCCACAAGCTTATCCGGATCGCGATCCTCGAAGAAGGCCACAAGTCGTGCCCGATACGGGTTATCGTGAGTGATGGTCGTTGAGAACGAGAGTGTTTGTGCTTCTTCATGTCGCTCTGGCGAAGAAGCAGACGCGGGTCTCACCGCTGCAGACGTAGGTGGACGTCCATTTAGGACTGCAATGTCGTCCTCACTTAATGTGTACGGCACCGGCGAGTCTTCCTCCTCTTCCGTAGTCTCATCTCGGCTTGCTTCACTGTCATCGGGACGATTATCGCTATTGGGAGATGATTCATCCCTAACCGAAAGGTCCAGCATCTCCACCGCTTCTGTTCCGGTCTCTATATCCCTAGATTGGACTTCTGGCTGTATTGGCTTTTGCTGTTGCTTGAGCTCATTCCGAACTTCTTGAAGTTTCTTCTCATTCTCTTCAGCTTCGTTAATGAGCGTCCGGATCTGAGTCAACAACAATTCATTCTGCTTTTTCAACCGCTTGTTCACCATTCGCGCTTCACTCGCCTCAGCCATAGCCACAGCGATCTGTCCCTCGGTCTGAGTACGCATGTTACGGATTTCCGTCACTAGCACACGTCTCTGGCCACGAGCTTTCACTAGCTGCTGAGTTAACTGCAAGCGTTCTTGTTCCCAAGTCTGCATTTGCTCTTCGTATTGCTGCTTCGTCGCGGCCATTTCCCTTGCAATTTTTTCCAGTCTGGTAGAAGTTCCAGTTAAATGATTGTTCAAAGGGTATCCCAACTCCGCACGACATCTTAACACTGCTGCTTCAGCCTGCCCAAGCTCCTGCTCGAGCCTGTTGCGAGTCGTAGAGTCCATTTCACTCGCCAAGCTGGAAGCCTCTTCATCACCGTCAAAGTCATCCGTCTGAGCCACAAGATGTTAGTGGAGTTAACACTTTAAGAAGTATGGCAATTGGCGTAGCGTACCATAGCCCAACGGTGTTTTTCTTCCAGTAGTGCATCTCTTTCTGCTTGAATCTCACGCCATGCTTCACGTTCTCTCTGTATCCGTTGGAGTTCACCTGCGATAGAGGCCAACTCCTGCTCCCTTGCCTTCACTTCGTTTGCAAAGTTCTCCTTCTCCACTATTGCCATGTGCGTCCTTGATCGTTCTTGATCGCGTTCGGTTGTCAGCTTGGCTACGCTGTCCTCTAAGCTTTCCTGTATACATGATAGACCAGAAATATGGTTAATACTGAGCGTAAGCATCAGAGCGTGACTGATTGCCTTACCATACGCTCCATTAACTGCATGTTGAGTCCGTTCAGCTCCTCCAGCAAACTACGAGCTTCGGATTCTCCACTGCGCTGGGTTCTCGATGCTGGTACTACCGCTGTTTCTTCCTGTGAGCCAAACAATTTCCACGCCAAATTCCCAGCTGCGCTGATCGGTGCACTCAGTAACCAGCTCTGCTGAGCAATAGCCTCCGGGATGTACGCAGAATACCCAGACTGCTGGTTTGCATCGGATGAAGCCCCAGCGCTTACAATGAGTGCCGTGGACAGAGCAACATCTCGCTCTTGATCGCGTGCCTTCTCCGCTTGGACAGCTTCATCCAGCGCATCTGCCGCCGCTGTCGCTGATTCCATAATACTGTTGGTTACTACTTGAACCTGGTACAATATATTCTTCCTACACGAGGACATAACAGCCAACACTGTTAAGAACTCGGATACCTACTCATGTGTAGCTATAGTACTTACCCTCGCAGCCTCGAATACGAATTATCCCACACTAATGTGGCCTTCCCTGGTCGTAGACACCGATACAAACCCTGAACAGCACGGCCCGTAGTTGTCGACACATATCTCGTACGTGCATGCACAATTTCAACCGGTTGCTCGTACGGTTCAGGAGCAAATGATACACTGAAATCCACGTCGAAATCCTCCAACTCGAACTTCCACACAATAAAATGCGGGGAATCGTCGTCTTTGTTGGCCTTCACTTGCATCACCACTTCATGTCGTGAGCCTCTCGGCACATAGAATTTCTCCAACGGAAAGGGTTGTAAGATAAAGTCAACCGCCGTCATGTGCATTCGAGCGCCTTTGTCTTCATCACGTTCGGCCACAAAGCTCAACCAGTCTGGATGCAATTCTAACATTCCGCAGCGATGGGCGGCCAGGAACGTCGTCATCTGAGCGCACCATTGGGCGATCACTGAGTCGTTGCGACTTCCCTTCGGTGGGAATTCAGGCAGACGCAGGTGTTCATTGGTGTCATTAATGGGCGTCGAAGCTGCCACTTGGATGGCGTTTAGCACATCGAACAGAGTGTTGAGAGGTCGTTCGATGCAGTAAGAAGTGGTCCCTTTGGTCACGACAAACTCGACTGAGTAAATATGGAGGTCCGAGGTGTAAAGGGAAGACGTGATGCTCTGCGTGACACTGGGAGGGGCTACGTCGACGCTGGTTACTACGACGTCCAGGAACCGATCAGCGTCGAAGTTGGCGTTTTCATCGACAAGGACGTCTGGATCCTGGGATGGAGCTGCAGAGGAGTCTGCGGGGGTGTCGTGAGCGACAGGAGCTGCGCTGGCGTCGGCTACTTCTGCCACATCGGCCATCGCCGTTTCGTGTTCAAGGCAGGCCTCAAAAAGATGGATTCGAGGGAAAAGCGCCTAATTTAAAAATTAGATTATTTAAAGTAGGCTTTTTTTCCCTCAGATCCTTAAATTAGGGAATTCTTTTCTTTAAATTAAAAAAAAACTACTCTAAGGATTGACCTTCCATAGTTCATTCAAGATAAACGAAGTCGCTAACACACACCTTTTACTAGTGATACGCTCCGCAAAACGCCATCAAATTCGAATCGGTTCGAGGTAATAATGAGTCGCTCCAGAAAACGAAGACTTGAAGGTCTTCAGTGGTGGTATAATAAATCCACCAATGTGATCGATCTCGTAATGTGGATCTCCATGCAGGAGCGCTTTAATAAAAAAAAGAAAAAAAGAAAAGAAAAGAAAACACGGTGCTGCAAACCTTAGAGGTTAGTCGTTCGTATGTTGGGGACCACCGTACCAAGGCTTAAAGTCATTCCGCCGTGTGTACTGGGCGCCAACAGTGTACTGATATCTGTGCATTCGGTCAAGGCATTATATTTGTTAAGGCGGTTGATCTTGTTGACGTGAAGGTCATCTATAAAGCTCGTGATGATTCATGTCTACTGTCAATCATCCACCGGACGGGGAGACCCATGTACACGTCCAGATTGACGTTCCCCATCCGAATCGGATGAAACTGTTGTTAAATTCCGATCGCGGCGCGTGATTATGGCAGCACCTTGATTTCTTTCCAGCCCCCACTTCGGCGCGCTTGTGGTGACACTGGACGTGCCCGTCATTTTGGCTGCAGACCCGGCGCATTTTGCCGTGACAACGGGCGCTCTCGTGGCTTCTGCTCCGGACGGCCACTAATCGACGCTGTTTCATGGCTGCTGTGGTCACGGCAGGTGTCAACGTGACGGCGCTTGCTGCAGACTCGTCTTATCGGAGCTTCCTTTGCTTCTATTCCTGGGCGACCTGCTCGACTAGGAACCGACTTCGTCTCGTTGTTGCCGTGGTTACGGCGGTCAATTATGCGATCATCGTGACTGGCTCCAGACGCGACGCCACATGTGCAATTGAATCAGCCGCACTTGTGGCTCCCGCAACGGGATTGTTGTTTTCTATAACAACCGACTCTGTTTATGTGACTAGCATCGCCACGGTGTCAGAATGCGTGGTCAATTTGACATCCCTCCAGCTCTCGCCGCGACGCTTGTGGTGGGTCCTCTCGCTACTGGAATGACTGGGTGAGCAGTAACCGATGTCGTCTCACGGCTTGTAAGCACGGGGTTTGATCTCAGGAGCATAATGGTGACTCGCTGGCTTCTACCCCGACGAACTAACTGATGTGCCAGATATCTACGTTACCATTAATTTCCTCTAGTATCACGATTTGAGTGAGAGCCCTTTGCTGAACCTCCACGCAGACGTGGATGTAGCTGCATAGCACCACCACCGCCTCTACCATTGGAATCAGACATCAGACAAGATAAGCGGTGGGGGCGGGGCGCATTGGAGGCATCGTACCTTTGTATCATATGAGTTCTCGTGGTGGCGGCACTATTAAGTTTTTTGAAACACTAATGACAGGCTTCTGACCAGCAACCGAATTCACGTCGTGACCACAGTAGCTATGGCGGTAGAACTTGAAAAAAAAACGACATTCATGATTAAAACTGGACGGGTATACTATGTGTATCAATCGCGTATGCTCCCGAACAGAATAGCTGGTCAGCGACTCAATTCATTTCATGCCTCACATAATTACGGCGGTAAAGCTCGGGACCATAGTGACGTATCGTGGGCAACAGACTCGACGTGTTTGATGTGGCATCGGACACTTCAGTGGGTTCTGTTCCTGGATGGCCTGCGGTCAGGAACCGACGTCATCTAGCGACTGCCATGGTCAAGGTGGTCAATCTCGGGATCATAGTGTCCTTTCGCGCGCTCCAGACTCAACACATTTGCCGTGGTACCGGACACTCCCGTGGCACCTGTTCCTGGATGAATCGGTCGCTCAAGAACCGATTTTGTCTCCTGGCATTGTTGCCATGTTGATGGACCTGGCGTCGGTTGTGACGCCTCTCCTGCTCCAGACTCGACAGATATGTAGGGATACCGGGCGTACCCGTCGCGTGATAGCCTGGTTGACTAGCCTCGAAGTTTGCCTCATAGTCTTCGCTGGCAGGGCGTTACGGAACAGTCTTGTTGACGACGGACTGATGTCGCTTCGTGGCTGGCGTGGACATGAGGATGGCCGTGACGTCTCTCCCGTTCCAGGATCAGCAAATTTAACGTGACACCACACGCAGCCATTACTGACCCGCCCACCTAGTCGTACTTCCATTACTGGCCGTAGCTACGGCTGTCACCATTTGTAGCTATGCAGACGTCATGACAACGCTCCAACTCGTGTTCGGAGGCGTCGAAGCTGGTAGCGTTTTGTCGGTGCAGCTTCGCGAGCTCCAAGTGTTAATCGTGGAAACGGCTGTTAGCGGTGATAAAGACGTGGCGGCGCGCTAATTTGAGTCCCGGTATGTCGGACACGTCTGCGACTCTTTGGTGTTTTAGTATTGCTCCCTGTGCGGTTCCAGGGCTCAGTAGCTGCCGTGTGTGCCAGCTACAATTCGTCGACGTTGTACAACTTCTAGTCGTGCGCCGGATTTGTCGGTGCGTCTACGTTGTCTGATAGGCTTAAAAACTTGGTTTCGGGTCGAGAAGATCCGATCGTTATGTGTAGACAAGTGATCCTATCGACAGAGCTCCGATCGTGTAACGTCTATATTATTAGCAACTCTACTGCGTTTCAGAGCAGGTTTTCGCCGTACTTCTTGGCTCTCACGACCATGGTGCACGATGCCGTGAGTTTGTCGGTGTCGCCCTGGTTCCCGTCTTGTGACGGAAGATTCCGTGGTATCTCTACGTCTTTGTTTGACACGCTGTTGGAGTTGTTCCCAGCCTTCTCGACCATGGCGCAGTTTCACGTGGACTTGATGATTGTGATCCGGTTGTTGTTGTGCGCCAGAGGTGCGAACATGTTGTTCGAGTGGACGCCCGGGGGACTACATGCAAGTGGTGTTGCTAAGCCTTGGAACTGTTGACGCATGCATGACATCCCAGTGATGCTAACGGCAAGTGGGGTGAGACGGAGCCGTGGGACGTGCTTGTGCAGGCCATGGAGAACGTGCTTACGAACACGACGTAGCGTGGACGTCGTGAAACAGAGTGTGCGTCGTCTGCAACGACACCATCGAAGTGAGGATGTAGATTTCGAAGCTCAAGATTTTGGAGCCGGTGACAACGCCAATGCAAGTTGTGCAGGAGATGATGCTCGCGTTCGATCATCGCATGCAATCTCGGTGGAGTTGTGTGCGACGGAAGGTCGCATCGAGACTGCGAAACGAAAGTTTCTAGATGCCGAAGATATGCGTGCGGAACATTTTGCTGCAGGAGATAGCCCAACACCCGGACGTTTACCGGGGACGTCAAACTCCAAGTTAGGGAGAATGTCCCGAGTCTGGGTGGCAAGCCGACCGGCCAGGATGTGGCGGCCGGGTGCTCGGCTGGAGTCCTGTATTTGACCCAGGATTGGGTGAAACCTTTTGATATGGGTACACCTGGCGTGGCGTACAAAATCCGGAGCCGCGTTGATGACCCGAGGTCGCGTTGATGACCCGAGGTCGCGTTGATTCGACAGAAGAGACGACGTGCAAGGCCAAGGGCGTGAGAAGCAGGCGCCAAGGCCGGGTGACGCGAAGGACAGAAGCTGTGGGTGTGTGGTATAGCAGGATCAGCGATATACGCAAGGTCGATGATTCCCTCATCCCATCTGGCCCAGTCTACGGACTAAGGAAAGCCCCCCCCCCACCTCAATGATCTGTGATCTTGTGCTGACCTTCCTCACCTTGTGTACCCGACAGTATGGGCAATACCATCCTTTCTGGTAACTACTGATGGGTTCAAAGCGTGAAGGCTTGAACGGCTTGGCGAGACGTGGGGAACGGGGTGGTACAGCGCAGGAACTCTTCGTTCTGCTGCCATAGAAGTCCAGATCCCAAGAGATTACTCGAGCTTGGATCTGGCGACCTGGATCTGGATATTACCCAGATACTAATAACCGTCACATGATCAACTAACCGTAGGCTTGCTAACACCGCGAGCAGCTTGTTGTTCCTATTCTTTGCCGCAGGGAAGGCACTTGATCTCTCCGATGCAAATTCGGGTATAATTTATGTGTTAGCCTGGTGGTCCCATCCTAAATATCTGTCATCACGACTACAAGGCGGTCATATGCTACTGACTCTATCTCTACCTAGCACCTTGGACACGCATCATGATTACTTCACTTGTCTGTCGTAGTGTAGACTTCCACTCCATGGCCTTTAGGCCTTGACTTCCTTGATCGCCTTGCTTTCCAAATGTCGGCCGAGATCGAGATCTTGTCTTGAGATCCAAGGCTCCAGATCTGCTGGATCTAGATCACGGAATCCTTGATGCCACTCTCGCCACCTCTTCAACCTTGAACGATCTCGATCCTGCCACTCTTATGGAATAGTGTCAGGTCGCCGTCCATCATTCTGATAATCAATCCGGAAGCATCACTCATCACATTTCTCTGCAATCGCACCACCACAGGAGATGAAGTGCACCGAGGAAGGCTTGAGGAAGGGTGGAGGGCATGTACAAGGAGCCAGACGAGCGCGCAAAAAAGGTAAGCCATGCATATTGGTGCGAACGCGACAGGTTGTCGACGTTCTTAGTTTTCATTTAGTCGAAATTTTCCGATAGCGCTTAGATCCTAGGACAACGCTAACGCAAGTTAGAATAGTGTTTTTAGATTTATTCTTATTTGCTGTTTCCTATATCTTTCTGGCTACATCGGACTCAAGTACAAGTTTTCCTTTCTACGACGGTGCACGACATTATAGCTTATGCAATCGCGAGCTATTATAATAGTGACCCTGTGCTTCAGATATTCATAGCCGTTTAACCGTTGGTTGCTTGACAGCAACTTGCTCTATGTGTAGATTGCACACTATGGGTCGGCGTCGCATTTCAGTCAAGATCTGATCCAGTTTCGTAATCACGGCCTGATTACGAAACGAATATGGTATTGGCATCAATATCAGATTCTGTAATTTCAGATTTTTACCCGCCTCAAAACCTGAGTAAAAAAAACTGGACTTACACGAGTTGAGTATTGTGGCGCTTACAGTATTATTCTGCGTTTGATTATTGTCGACGGTGGTTAGAACCAGGTCACATGACCTCTGAATGCGACTTGCTTTTTTGAAAATCTGGAACGGTCAGAAATCGTGATTTTTCGCTTGGTGTACAGAAACCTCGACTCGACGTGAAGAGTGAAGAAGGTGGCGAAGCAGAGAGAAGGAAGGCCGCAGTGGCCCTTAGCGACAGAACAGACAACGGCGGGCCACGAGAGCGACGGCAACATGCGTTCGAAGGCCGTGGGTACCCAGGGAGGAGCTCCAAGCGACACAGCGCCTGCAGCGGACGTCGCTGTCTCGTGTGTGTCCAACTCGACGGGCGCCGAGTCGCCTGCTACGCCCATGGAGGTGGCACTGGCCGCCCATACAGACGAACAAGAGCAGAAGTCTCTAAATCGACAGGAGGATGAGCCTATGACGCCAACACAGATGCAAAATGAGCAGAGGCGGGAGCGACACTGGCGACGTATGGTGCACAGTGAGCTAAGGGATCGATTGATTGCCACCATGTACGTGCGCTTAAAGAAAAGAAGCTGAATAAAGTTTGTATTGATGTAGAGTGGTGGCTTAATGCAGGATGGAGCAGTTGCAGAGGATAACAGGGGACCCGGATGTGCGGCACTTGAGAATGTGCGCGTCTCGCTATGAGTCGTTCGTGTGGAAGAAGAGCGCCAACCAGGTGCAGTACAAGCAGAAACTGGAGCACCGTATCGAGTCATTGCGTCGCCAGCCATCACACGGTGAGAACGGGGGCATGGAGGTCACGGTGCGACTAGTGGAAGGTCATCGACTGAATCTGATTCGGTCGCCTAGTCCGGCGGCTACTGCGACGCCGTCGTTGGTGCCGTGTCCTTTTAGCCGACACCAAATGCAGGAAG
>NW_008634126.1:3480667-3484023 GCF_000247585.1 Phytophthora nicotianae INRA-310 | reverse complement strand
TAAGCTTGAAAACGCCTCGGCTTCTTTGATCCAGCGGCAGGTGCGACAGTATCTTAAAGTACAAATGGAGAAGAGGATACTTGATGAAGAGAGACTGCAGCTGGAGCTTCAGAAAGAAGAGGTGGAGGACATGGCAGCTTGTCTTATCCAGCGATTATGGCGACGAGCTCTTACCAATGCAGTCGAAAGCCAAGACGAAGATGAAGGCGCGAAGCCATCTCCTGTTCCTCAGCGTCGACCTTTTTCCATCGCTGACGTTGTACTTGGAGCTGCTGTCAAGTCGGTGGGATCAAGCCAAACGCTGCTTAACCAGAGATCCCCGGAGCCCCCTCCTCTAAACCCCGCAGTCTCCGTACCCCACTTAAACCTTAGTCGTCTGTCAGAACCAGAGCCACCTCGACGAAGTTCAACTGTTTCATCCATATCTTTGATCGACCCGAATGAAGTCGAGATGTCCACGAAAGCACGAGAAAAACAAAGTGCACGTAGTGACGTCTATGATGACGATGAAGATTGGAAAGAGTCTTCACCACGTTCAGCAAAACTAACTCCGCGATCAACTCGCAGCTTTCAAGACGGTCGACCCACAACGTCGCGTTCAACTTATAATGTTGCGGAACAACCACACACTCCCCAGCAGCTCTCAATTACCGCAACTCCACGCACAAACCGCAACATCGCCGAAGGTACAATCCTGAATGCTGCGGCCACTCGAATCCAGGCGTGCGTCAAGAGCTTTGCCGTCCGTCAAAGTATTGCACTTAAGAGCGCAAGTGATTTGAGCCGAGCTTACATTGAGCACAGGCATTTTATCCTCAGTCTGAATCAAGCAGTAAGTAGTTACTCGAATTCCCGGTTCCTGACTCAATATTCTAACCAACTCTGCTATATTTCGTCGTAGATGGAGCTGGAACAGGACTTTTTGGAAGATCTTAGCGCGATCAAGATCCAGGCTCTTGTACGTGGTCGTCAGAGTCGTCTACTAACCGAGTGCACCAAGGCTGGAGTGTATACCGCTGCTATTACAATTCAAAGATCCTTTCGCGTCCACCGTCAAAATACCCATCGAGCAGTGGACGAGGGTGTTCGTAGTATCGCAGCTCGCACTATTCAGCAGGTTTTCCGTGACTACGAGGCAAGGAGAGCAGCAATTCATCAGGCTGCAGTCGATGAAGAAATCTTGATTGTCCAACAGATCGCTGCTAGCACCATTCAGAGCTTCTGGAGGCAATACTTTACCACATTTGACCACAACCTCGAGGAGATCGAAGCTGCTACGTGCATTCAAGCGCTCAGTCGCGGACATCTCACCCGTAGATCGCTAAAGTCTCTACATGGGTCATCAAGTGGTCTCTCAAAACATGTAAGTGACAATTACTACTACTCAATCTTTGTACTTATATCAAGTCTAACTTGGATTCTTCTATGCCTTTTCGATGTCCTCGGTTGAAAACCTTATTGAGACTGACAATCCTGTGAGTACCTGTAAGAGTATCAACTACAGTTTTTTACCAGTAAAGATCCGAGAGCTGTACATGTCAAGTGAGCACCAGAGCCAGAATCCAAACAACGGGATACTTGCACAAGAGATCGCGGAGCTTGGACTTACGTTCACAGATTTCTTACGAGAGTTGGAGACTGGTACAGATGTGGCTGTGGCCATTTCAGCCTTGGATGCCATGCGAGTTGTACTGGAGACGTCCCCAGAGTCTACAAAAACTCTCGCTAACGTCGTCAAAGTAGCACATGCTCTCGATCGGAGACTGCAGGACGGGTTTTGGAACGATGATATCGAGACGTCGAGCATTGCACTGCTTCATGCCTTTAGGGATGTATTAGACGCTCAATAAACTAGTATAAAATACCCAATCCAAAGCACACTCCACAGCGCACAACTCTCCATTATTCTCTACGACGCTTTCAAAGGCTACAGGGTTGCTGAATCCGTCTAAAGCGACTTCAGCTGTCCCATGAGGTCCTCCAGACTCACATTCACGTCCGCTACAGAAGCTGACTGGTCCTCAGCAGCAACCGGAGTTGATGTAGCCTGATCGTACGCAAACGAGATCCCCGACGCCAGCTTCGCCGTCTCAGCAGCAGGAGCTTCAGCTGCATCGTCTCCGCCAAGCTCGATGCCCCACTCATTGTCTTCATGCTCCACAACCAGATTCTCCTGGCCGTCATGGCCCAGAGCCTTCCAGACCATGGGCGTCCAATTCTTGTGTTCAGTCACGGCCTGTTGCTTCCGACATTGAGCGTTAGAACACTCCGGGTTCGGACGCATGACGTCCGACGGGAAGAAATCCTTCATGGCGCTGTAGCCTAAGTAGTACGACACCTGACCGAAGCCCAACAAGTACTTCAGTACATTCTGCACTAGCATAGCAGCCACCAGACCCATAGTGGTCGGTAGAGAAGCCGCACACACGCCCTCGCGCTTGAGCGTGGACTCGTCAATGCCACTGGCCACGATAAGTGGCGGGAGACACTCAAAGCAGGCTGTGCGTCCAGGCAACAAAAACTGGATGTGACCTGATACAGCGTCCTCCGACACGCCCGACTCCATCCACTCCTGGTTCAGCTCGTTACATGCCTGGTTTAGAGCCGTACGCGCCGCATAATTGTCCACACAACTGAGAACCAGATCGATTTTGCTCTTGCCGTCCACTCCGCCGTGCTGGATACGGTCTAGAAGCTGCTCGAAGTTGGCGGTCGTAGTTATATCCATGGTGTATTCCTCGAAGATCACGTCCGGATTAATACCTAAATTTCACGATTGCGTTAGTAAAACACTACGAATAAGACCGTATTTCTTTAGTGCAGTCTCCTTACTGTGCAGCGTCTGCTTGGCAGCCGCCGTCTTGGTCATTCCGGCCTGTTCGGGGCGGAAGAACAAGCGGTTCATATTGGCGATCTCCACAGTGTCGTAGTCGTACATAATGAGCTTGCCGATGCCGCAGCGAGTGAGCATCTCAGCAGCGACAGAGCCGATACCACCAAGACCCACGATGAGGACGGAGAAGTCGCGGATCTTCTCGTAGTTATTGACAATTCCCATGCGCTTCAGAGCCATGAGGCGACTGTAAGGGTTGCTGTCCACCACCTCAGCGCTCATCTGCTTGGCACGTGCGCCGCCAGCCTCACGCTCCAGCTTGGCCTGCACCGCCGCCTTCTGCTGCATCAGATCAGCGATCTGTCGATCCAGCGCCCGCAGCTCCGCTTCGGTTGACATGGTCTTGTCGTTAGACAACAAATCGTCGGTATGCATACAGCAAGAATTGGTCAAATATGTAGCTAATAGAAAAGCTTCAGACATCTTACTTCTTAAGGATACTTAAGAAGTAAGATGTCTCAAC
>NW_008634126.1:3455659-3459209 GCF_000247585.1 Phytophthora nicotianae INRA-310 | reverse complement strand
TACGTGATTGTTGCGAGTCCTGCGTCTATCGGCCATTCCTCAATCTCCAGCGTGCACTCTAAGCGGAGCCATTCCAGCATGGCAAAGTCGCCTCTAGCGGCAGCAGAACGCAAAAGACGCACTGTACTGCCTTCCTGGCCATGTGCCTGTAAAAAGCGCATGACCTCCAGGTGGCCGCGTCCGGCGGCGTGGTTCATGGCGTCCGAAGTGCAGCCTTCCCGACGATTGTTGTGCAACCAACGCACCACTTCAAGATGCCCGTTTTCAGCGGCCCTGTCCATTGCAAGGTGGGTGCATCCCTCAGTGCGGTTTGTGTGAAGGAACTGGACAATATCCAAGTGGCCATACTCGGCCGCTCCATCCAGGGCGTCGGTTGAACACCCTTCAATTCGATTCCCGTCCAGCCACTTCACCATTTCCAAATGGCCATTTCGAGCTGCATCGTCCATCGCGCGCCTCGAACAGCCTTCGCTTCGGTGCTGGTGAAGCCACTGGACGACAGAAAGGTGATTGTTTTCTGCCGCGCCGTCCATTGCTGCGACGGTACATCCCTCGGATCGGTTGGTATGCAAGAATTGCACTATATCAAGGTGCCCGTGGGTCGCAGCAGCATTCATAACTGCAACGTCACAGCCTTCGGGTTGATTTTCGAGGAGCCATTTGAGTATCTCGAAATGTCCATGCTTCGCAACTACTTTCATTGTGAAATATGAGCACTCTTCACTGCAGTTAGCATGCAGCCATTGTACAATATCAAGATGGTTCTCTTGAGCTGCCGAGTTCATCGCAAGATGCGTGCAACCTTCTGTACGGTTCTCATGGAGGAACTGCACAATATCAAAGTGTCCTCCTTTAGCAGCCATGTCCATGGCTAGCTGCGTGCATCCTTCCGTTCGATGGTCATTCAACCACTTTACCACTTCCAGATGCCCATTCCAGGCTGCTCTATTCATCGCATCCACTGTACACCCTTCATCGCGGTGAATGTGAAGCCATTTGACCATTTCCAAATCGCCATTAGTCGCCGCACTGTTCATCGCACTCGACGTCGCGGGACAGCTGTTTCGGTTGTTCTCGAGCTTCGCCTCCTTCCACTCATTATGTAAGAACTCGACCACGTCTAAGAACCCTCTCGCCGCCGCCTCATCCAGAATACGCGGTTCAATTTCCTCCATTAAATTCGTTCGTAGCCACTTGACAAGTTCCAAGTGGCCTCCTTTCGCCGCTGCTAGGACCACATGCTTCTCCGTCAAGTCGCCGGGATCCTGGATTCCGCGAGCATCCAGTAGCCACTGCACTACCTCCAAATGCCCGTTCTCCGCAACAGCCGCTGCAGTCTTAATGGAATAAAAATCATATTTTTTGTAGTGAGGCAGCAGTTTGTGAAGTCTCAGGTGGAGCCAGCGAAGAACATTGATGTGGCCATTGGACGCTGCCTGCATAATTGCCACCTCATCAATCACCGCGTACGGGTAATAGCTACATAATAACTCCATGATTTCTAGATAATTGTTCGCTGCTGCGCTTCGCATGGCAGCACGGATCTCCGCCAATGCATTGAGGGTGAGCGTGTCTAACGCGGTCAGCAAAAGTCGTACGAGATGGAGGAAGCCACGCTGGACGGCGCGGTCTAGCGACCAACGCGCAGACACGTCTAGGTACTGGGACACGAGTTGCGGGACGTGGGAAAGTGCGCCAACGCGCGGACGAACTAGGAAAACCACGAGCACAGACGTTAGTGTCGACATGATCCTTCCTGACGTGATTATCAGATTCTTTTATGATTTCTTTCTTACAGAATTTGAAAACCGATTTTAAACAATAAAGCACACATTGCAAAATAGTACTTAAGTACTAGTTTTTAGTATTTCACATAGTATTACTACTAATGTAAGGTAATACATATTCATCGCCACGTATTATGATTGGCTGAATTTGAATGAACTGTTTAACTTATGTGCTTAAAACTCGTCGGTACGCATGCTGATTGGCTAGGATGGCTTTCAGACGAAAAAAACTATTAAATTTTTAATGGTTTTTTTTCGTCTGAATGCCATTTTCATCGAAGTTGAGACATCTTACTTCTTAAGTATCCTTAAGAAGTAAGATGTCTGAAGCTTTTCTATTAGCTACATATTTGACCAATTCTTGCTGTATGCATACCGACGATTTGTTGTCTAACGACAAGACCATGTCAACCGAAGCGGAGCTGCGGGCGCTGGATCGACAGATCGCTGATCTGATGCAGCAGAAGGTGGCGGTGCAGGCCAAGCTGGAGCGTGAGGCTGGCGGCGCACGTGCCAAGCAGATGAGCGCTGAGGTGGTGGACAGCAACCCTTACAGTCGCCTCATGGCTCTGAAGCGCATGGGAATTGTCAATAACTACGAGAAGATCCGCGACTTCTCCGTCCTCATCGTGGGTCTTGGTGGTATCGGCTCTGTCGCTGCTGAGATGCTCACTCGCTGCGGCATCGGCAAGCTCATTATGTACGACTACGACACTGTGGAGATCGCCAATATGAACCGCTTGTTCTTCCGCCCCGAACAGGCCGGAATGACCAAGACGGCGGCTGCCAAGCAGACGCTGCACAGTAAGGAGACTGCACTAAAGAAATACGGTCTTATTCGTAGTGTTTTACTAACGCAATCGTGAAATTTAGGTATTAATCCGGACGTGATCTTCGAGGAATACACCATGGATATAACTACGACCGCCAACTTCGAGCAGCTTCTAGACCGTATCCAGCACGGCGGAGTGGACGGCAAGAGCAAAATCGATCTGGTTCTCAGTTGTGTGGACAATTATGCGGCGCGTACGGCTCTAAACCAGGCATGTAACGAGCTGAACCAGGAGTGGATGGAGTCGGGCGTGTCGGAGGACGCTGTATCAGGTCACATCCAGTTTTTGTTGCCTGGACGCACAGCCTGCTTTGAGTGTCTCCCGCCACTTATCGTGGCCAGTGGCATTGACGAGTCCACGCTCAAGCGCGAGGGCGTGTGTGCGGCTTCTCTACCGACCACTATGGGTCTGGTGGCTGCTATGCTAGTGCAGAATGTACTGAAGTACTTGTTGGGCTTCGGTCAGGTGTCGTACTACTTAGGCTACAGCGCCATGAAGGATTTCTTCCCGTCGGACGTCATGCGTCCGAACCCGGAGTGTTCTAACGCTCAATGTCGGAAGCAACAGGCCGTGACTGAACACAAGAATTGGACGCCCATGGTCTGGAAGGCTCTGGGCCATGACGGCCAGGAGAATCTGGTTGTGGAGCATGAAGACAATGAGTGGGGCATCGAGCTTGGCGGAGACGATGCAGCTGAAGCTCCTGCTGCTGAGACGGCGAAGCTGGCGTCGGGGATCTCGTTTGCGTACGATCAGGCTACATCAACTCCGGTTGCTGCTGAGGACCAGTCAGCTTCTGTAGCGGACGTGAATGTGAGTCTGGAGGACCTCATGGGACAGCTGAAGTCGCTTTAGACGGATTCAGCAACCCTGTAGCCTTTGAAAGCGTCGTAGAGAATAATGGAGAGTTGTGCGCTGTGGAGTGTGCTT
>NW_008634126.1:3451603-3455159 GCF_000247585.1 Phytophthora nicotianae INRA-310 | reverse complement strand
TTTTGAGAGACCACTTGATGACCCATGTAGAGACTTTAGCGATCTACGGGTGAGATGTCCGCGACTGAGCGCTTGAATGCACGTAGCAGCTTCGATCTCCTCGAGGTTGTGGTCAAATGTGGTAAAGTATTGCCTCCAGAAGCTCTGAATGGTGCTAGCAGCGATCTGTTGGACAATCAAGATTTCTTCATCGACTGCAGCCTGATGAATTGCTGCTCTCCTTGCCTCGTAGTCACGGAAAACCTGCTGAATAGTGCGAGCTGCGATACTACGAACACCCTCGTCCACTGCTCGATGGGTATTTTGACGGTGGACGCGAAAGGATCTTTGAATTGTAATAGCAGCGGTATACACTCCAGCCTTGGTGCACTCGGTTAGTAGACGACTCTGACGACCACGTACAAGAGCCTGGATCTTGATCGCGCTAAGATCTTCCAAAAAGTCCTGTTCCAGCTCCATCTACGACGAAATATAGCAGAGTTGGTTAGAATATTGAGTCAGGAACCGGGAATTCGAGTAACTACTTACTGCTTGATTCAGACTGAGGATAAAATGTCTGTGCTCAATGTAAGCTCGGCTCAAATCACTTGCGTTCTTAAGTGCAATACTTTGACGGACGGCAAAGCTCTTGACGCACGCCTGGATTCGAGTGGCCGCAGCATTCAGGATTGTACCTTCGGCGATGTTGCGGTTTGTGCGTGGAGTTGCGGTAATTGAGAGCTGCTGGGGAGTGTGTGGTTGTTCCGCAACATTATAAGTTGAACGCGACGTTGTGGGTCGACCGTCTTGAAAGCTGCGAGTTGATCGCGGAGTTAGTTTTGCTGAGCGTGGTGAAGACTCTTTCCAATCTTCATCGTCATCATAGACGTCACTACGTGCACTTTGTTTTTCTCGTGCTTTCGTGGACATCTCGACTTCATTCGGGTCGATCAAAGATATGGATGAAACAGTTGAACTTCGTCGAGGTGGCTCTGGTTCTGACAGACGACTAAGGTTTAAGTGGGGTACGGAGACTGCGGGGTTTAGAGGAGGGGGCTCCGGAGGTCTCTGGTTAAGCAGCGTTTGGCTCGATCCCACCGACTTGACAGCAGCTCCAAGTACAACGTCAGCGATGGAAAAAGGTCGACGCTGAGGAACAGGAGATGGCTTCGCGCCTTCATCTTCGTCTTGGCTTTCGACTGCATTGGTAAGAGCTCGTCGCCATAATCGCTGGATAAGACAAGCTGCCATGTCCTCCACCTCTTCTTTCTGAAGCTCCAGCTGCAGTCTCTCTTCATCAAGTATCCTCTTCTCCATTTGTACTTTAAGATACTGTCGCACCTGCCGCTGGATCAAAGAAGCCGAGGCGTTTTCAAGCTTACCCTAAGCAAATAAAACGTGAGTAAACCACAGACCCATTATTACAGCAGTTGTGTTACCTGTTTCAGTTGCTTGACTTCTGTACGACAGCGTTGACCTCGAAAGAATGTTTGTAGCCGACAACATGCAGCTTCTCGGAATAATAACAACTGGGCATCGCGCGCTGCTATTTCAGATTCAAAAACATGAACATCTTCTCGAAGCTCCAGTCCATCGTCTTCATCCTTGTGTTTTGTCAGTGTCGTTGGTTTCATCTCGTTCGACTGGGTGGCATGTGACTCAACCTCGCGTAAGTTATCGCTTGAATCCCGTCTGGCTTGTTCAATTTGATCGCGAAGTTTCAAAGTAGCACTTCGTGGAGTTGATACTTTTGATCCCCGTTCATTGGCAGGATCAACTCGATCTTTTGCCGTTGGGATACGAATACCCACCCCATCTAGGTCTTCCTTAATGCTATCAGCAAGTTTTTTCATTCGACGAAGGTATTCCATGTGGCAAACACGTTGAGCTGGTAGATCCACATCGGTGTCATCGTCTCCGTTGTAACCAGTCTGAGTTACACTTGGAGATCTCTCATCAAGAGTACTAACATCACTGCCATTGGCTTCCCTGATATCCAATGATCTTTGAGAGCGACTATCATCCAAACCTCTGCGATGCCTTGATCCAACTGTAGCACTAGAGCGTTGTTTCCTCGAACTAATAGGCCGTACACGGTGCTTCTCCCGTTGATTGTTGCCTGTATAATTGTCGAAATCATCGCCACTCCCATCGTCATTTATCACACCATAGTCTTCGTCAGTTCCAATGAAATCGTCGTCTTGAGCTCCAAAGTACAGTTGTCCCTGTATTTTCTGTTGACGTTGTGTCTGATTCTTTCGTGTCGCTGCGTTGGCGCTTTGGGGTCGTCGAGTTTTCCGTTCTGGATTCGCAGGAGGTTGAAAATCATTGAGATCATGTTCCTTCTCCAATTTTTTCCAGTGTAATTCAAATGCATCCTCTGAATCACGAGACCCTCGTCGGTTGTTCGTACGTACTGGTTTAGCAGACATGGGTCGCTGTCGAATCGTTGCTGAAGCTGGACGCAGAGGTTTCCCACTTCCAGTGGCTGAATTCCCGTAGCGAAGTCCTGCTGTGGATGGTTTAGTGGCTTTATAGCAGTGAGAAGCAACCGTAGAGCTATATGACACATCTCTATCACCCTCGTTCATGCTTCTTGACGCATGTGCAGATCTTGGACGACTAACCGGACGTCTTCCATTATTTACTGTAGTCGGAATCCCGTTCTGTCGGATATTCGCAGTTTGCTGTTTCTTCTTGGCATCCAGGAAAATCTTCTTGAAAGATTCGCACAGTGCTTCGTTGGTCTCTTTGTATTTCCACACCAGCTGCAGAGCTTTCTTGTACCATTGCAAACTCGCTTCACCTCGTCCATTAAATTCCAGCTCCACTGCCAAGTTGTGGTACGCTACAGCGAGTGAGATAATCTTCTCTTCACGAGTCTTCGGATCTAATGCATCCTGATCTCTATCGTCTTCGTCTCGAGCCCCATCTTCGAGACTCACGAGCTCTTCTTGGGTATGGAAAATCGCAGCTTGTGCGTGTTCCAGTGCCAGATCGTGTCGGCCAAGTTGAGACTGAATCGCGCATAAGTTGAGGTGGGTAATGGATAGATTTTTCACGTGGGCTGACCCAGATCCGATCTGAGCAGCCTCTTTCAGATATTTTAGCGCAGATTTCAACTTGCCTAGCTTCCGATAGCAACAGCCAATGTTGTTAAATGTTAGAATCTGCAAAGCCTGGCATCGCTTAAAGTTTCCCGGTGCCACGATAGCCTCAGCCTTCCGTAACATAGCTAAACACTGATCAAATTGTCCTTGTGCGAGGTACTGCATGGCAACGGAATTGTAACTTAACATGACCTCGTTCAGTGCTTTATAAACCGCTGAACTATCCACACCGAACATGCGTCGCTTTAGCCACAAACTTTGCTCTAGGCATCCCAGGGCCTCCAAATCCATTTTTTTCTGCTTCAAACATGCCACCGTCGAGTTCAACATCTCCAATAAACTCTGATCACTATCGTGGTTTGACTTGCGGTCCAGATGAGCTCGAAGTTTACTTGGGGAGAAGTTTAATTCAGAAAAATCTCGAGAAGTCTTGTGCGATGGATTTCTCTTCGCTGAACGTGGTCGTG
>NW_008634126.1:3447090-3450693 GCF_000247585.1 Phytophthora nicotianae INRA-310 | reverse complement strand
ACCAAATAAACTGCTGGCACTTGAAGGTTCGCTGGCAAATAATTCTTGTGCTTGAACAGGCTGAGGCTGTGTAGATTGTGCCCAATTTCCGTTGTTTGTGGGTGCAGGAGACGCGAATAAGCTGTCAGCAGTTTGGTATCCATTATTGGGTGGGGCAGGAGAGTGAAATGAACTGCTACCGGGATGAGAAGACGAAGCAAATGGGTCCACTGGTGCGCTTGGTTGCTGTTGCGGTGCCTGTTGCTGTTGCTGCTGCTGCTGCTGCTGCTGTTGCTGTTGGTAGCCATTGCCTTTAGGAGGTTGAACAGCGAATGGGTCGTGGGCTGCTCCATTGCCAAACACATTTCTGTTCTCCTGTGCAGCGAATGGGTCCTTCTGAGGCGCGTGTCCAAACATGGCTCCTCCATTTTGGGTCGGCGAAGCAGCAAACGGGTCCTTTGGAGGCGTTGTAGCATTCCCGAACATGGCTGCATTCCCCGTAGCGGGTTTAAAGGGGCTGGTTGTAGAATTCGACTGGCGCCTGTACGGGTTGTCTCCGGACAACTTCTGGGCCGGAGGTGGGCCGCTAGCGAACAGCTCAGAGGCTGAGCCTGGTGTCTGCTGTCTGTTTCCCTCTCTACTGCTAGGTGGTCCACGACCCCACGGCTGTTGGCTGCTATCGGCGTTGAGGTCCACGGTCTCGTACATGGCTCCAGTGGACTGCGACGTGAGCGGGATTTCCTCAAATCCGCTGGGAGGCTGAGGTGGTTGGTAGTAGAACGGACCGCCGGGCGCCGCGCGTTGATACGATCCACGGTTGCCAGCATGATAGGAGCCCCCAGACGACTGTGGAGGCGCCGGGATGGGCGGCCGCGCCGCTCGGGGGCCCTGGGACCCGCCCGAGTCGACGAAGTGCTGCAGCAGCCGGTTCATGTCGAGGAATTCGAATGGGGCAGCCGAAAATGGGTAGGTTTTAAAATGGATACATGAATGAAAATAGGTATTAATACCTGCTTTCTATTTCTCAAAGTGTACCGTACCCTTTTTGAAAATGCAAAATGGGTACGCGAAGTCGAACTCTCAAGTACTTGCCCGGCCACGAGCTGCGCTTCGGCATTGCGGCAGTGTCGCGAGATCCAGCGACCGGAGACGTGGACGAAGCTGTTTGTCTGTTCTGTAAGCACTTTGGGCGGGAGCAACGCGCTGACAAGAAACGCAAGAGCGCGAGTACCGTGAAATACTTCCGAGACTCCTTTCGGCCAGACCAATATACACAGCACCATCAGCTACAGCACCCGACTCAATGGACGAAGTACAAAGGGGCTAGTAGCGACGAAAAGCGCAGGTTCTTCCCTCAGACCAAAGCAGGAGAAAGTACTCTTACTACCGCAAATAGTAGTACTACTACCAACGTGCTGATACCCAATGTACAGGAGCGAGGGCGCTGCTTCGACGTCAAGGCGGCCATTGTGGAGGTTGTGGCGGTGTTAGCAGTGGGTTTGGGACCTATAGAACCCACAGTACAAACGAGAGATCGACTGGTGTATCAATATATGACCCACCATAACTATGAAGGAGAGCTGCCGTCCAACTGTCCACGATGGTCTCCACCCGCCGATACGTTCGAGAGCTGCTATGTGGTGCAAAGGGATCCGCCAGTGTATCGTGTTGTATTATACTCTAAAACCCAATTGGATGTTTTAATGGAGATGGCGGCGGGAGGGTTATCAGGAGCTCAAATATCGGCTTCGGTGAAGACTTTTCGCCATCATGCACCCATGTTGTTAAGGGATTTAGTGGAGAATACTAACAAGAGCGGACCCATGTCAAAGAAAAATGTAGCCATGGCCGTGGAGAGAGAGGAAGAGAAGGTTAAAGAGATATTTCGAGTGGAAGATGTGACTCCAGAGTACAGTGAAGCTCAGACGGCAGAGTTTGTCAGACTGGGCGTCGCCGCGAGTTTGAGTATCATTGCGAGATTACTGGAAGACTCGTGGGTATTCTCGTTAGAGCTCTGCACTGTGGCTCAGCATCCGATGTTCTCGTATCTGGATATACGCGTTAGATTTTACAGTCGGATAGGAGGATTACGAAGTGCCCATTTGTTGGCGATCCCCAAGTATGTTGGCAAGTGTGACATTATGATGTTCCAGACTCTGGATCGTGTGCTTACTGCGTTACTGCCCGATTGGAAGAAGAGATTATTGGGTATTATTACTACCGGAGATATCCCCTTTCCAGCGCGTATAAGCGAAGTCATTAAGCATTTCCAGAACGAGACAAAAGGGTCGGCGCTGTACCGCACATCAAACTGCATCAGCCAACTTCAACACGCTCTACAGACATTTTACGCATCAATTGACAGTGGGTTTTTCCTCCAGACGCTGAGAAAACTGAGTCAGTATGTTCGTAAAGACCCTCGCGTTTTGTCGGAGATGAAGAGACTGCCAGGATACTGGGAACAATTTGACTCTAAAGTGCATTGTGCTTCTAGTACTCCTGTGGCATTTGGACAAGAGATCGATATGCTTGTGGCCCACAGTGGATTTCTTCAAGAACACTTGAAAGAATTCACGGCAACAACGTTGAGGATTCCTGTATCTTGGTGGTTGGAGCTCCAAGCCTTACAATGGGTAACTGCTCGTGCCAATGCCGTCTTCGGGGTGTTGCAGAAACAACATGTGACCATTTCTCAGCAAGCAACAGTTATGGCCAGCTTGGCAGAAGAATACATCACTGGTTTCCACGCTCAGATCCACGAGAACAGAAACTCAGTGTCTCAAACAACCTCCACCGAGTACATTTCTCTAGACAAAAGGGTTAGTTTGTCTAAAACGAACTTGGTACAGTTCGTTGTGAGCTCCAGTGAACTTGCACGCGAATTGTTGAAGCACGGAGGTAGTGAAACCATCACAGCCACCGCCGAACACTTTGCTTCTGGTGTTGTGAATATGATCGCGTCGCTGGTCGAACTCAGTGTCAGTCTAAAGCAACAATCTGCTGCTTGCAACGTCGACACTCGTACCAATCAAAGTACCGTCGTGGAGGATGTACTGCCCCCAATTATGCCACACGAGTTGGCACAGCTTAGCTCGGACGAGTTTGATGAGCTGCTGGAAGCACATGATGCAACATCGCGGACTCTCGATGATAGTGATGCTCAGGCTATTCGAGAAGAGCATGAATTACTATGCTGCACATTTGCCAAGGACGAAACTCTTCGGAGGGCTTTAGAAATGCATACGCAAGGCACATTTGACGCGGCTTGGAGTCTGATGGATGCCCGTTTTAAGTCTCTTGAAGCCTTTGCCGGTGGACTCGCGACGGTGTGTCCGTCAAATGTTATTCCATTAAGCGACACAAAAGCTGAAGATCTGGTGCTTTGTCCGAAAGATATGGAGGAAGCAAGATTATTACTCGCAGACTTTGAGCTGGAAAGCACTCTGCATGCACAACAGTTCCTGCCACTCACGAAGCTACAGGAAGAAATTTACGACCGTGTAATCGCTGAAAGGCGAACTCGAAAGCGATATAAAGCAACGACAAACACAAGCTAGAATTTAGATCAAATACCAGCCACACGACCAGTCACTTCAACTTGATGTGTGTCAAATATCCGAATCT
>NW_008634126.1:3439552-3446300 GCF_000247585.1 Phytophthora nicotianae INRA-310 | reverse complement strand
GTTTCTTGTAGTGAGATTTCAGTGTTTAAGAGGCACGTTGAGCAGCGCGAGCGGCTGCTGAATGAGCTCGCTGCTTGTGCCAAACGACTGGCGGATAGGAGCGCTGCTATGGCCATGGATGTGAGCACATTGCATGCTCTCTTCGCGGGTTGGCAATTGGCTGAGACTGGCGCAGAGACGCGGAATGATGGCCCACTCGTAGCTCTGCTCGATAAGTCCAGTATGTGCTGAGGCCGTATAGTTGCGTATTTCAAGAGCTAACCATAGTTCTGTGGTTGTATCAGCGGCGACAATCAGCGGATGGAGCCAAGTCGAGTGCTTCCAGCCTGCGATATACGAGCTTTTGCTACTTGAAAACATTAAGTACATGCTCAGCCAAGCGACAGCAATGAAGCAGATGCTGATGGAGCGAGAACGCGCCGTAGCGGGTGAGTCGTCGCCTTCTCCACCGCAAACGGTATCTCCATCATCTCCACCGACGTCCGGCTTCTCCGTGGCGTCGTTCACGTCTGCAGCGTCGAGATTCATGAGCGCAGTGGAGCCACCGTCTCTAAGTATTGAAGAGCAGCAACGTCGTGCACACCACATCAGCGAGCTCATTACACGAGCTTTAATGGCCGAAGAGATGCAGCGTTTCCGAGTTGAGACGACGAAGGAACTGGAAAACATCATGAACCATTTCTCCTGCGCTGAGGCGCAGCTATCGAAACGATCGGGTTCTGTGTGGCGCGAATACCTTAAAACGACTCCAACTGACCCTCAAGCGCTGGCTCAAAGCACAAAGGAACTGCTCGACTCAGCTTCGACAACGTGCATTCCGTCATCACCTTCCGCTGCCGAGGCGTTTTGATGATCGTGCTGTGCTCACTGGACTGCGAATTACACGCTTTGGTAAAAGAATTTAGCTCATAAGGCCAGCAGGCTTACTTTATCTCACTTGCCGGCTGCTAGGACAAAACTTTACTTGTTAAGGATCTCGCGCATCGTCATAAATTTTGACGATGGTGGCAGGTTCGCATTTAATCTGCGTAATGGGGCACTTTCCGTGCTGTTCCAAGTGATGGTATATGCACATGTAACAGAACACGTAGCCTGAAAGTGTCATAGCAGGATTCACACGCTTCTTCTTGCATATCGGACAAAGTGTGGAGTCCATGGTAGCCAGCGTCAATGCTTGACCTGAAAATTGCGGAGGGAGTGGAGGAGGTGGGATCGGTGCGTCGGTGCCTGTGAGTCTCAATTTGGCTGCCACGCCCTCTTCCGAGTACATCCACTCGACGAACTTGTACCCGGCAACACCCAGTAATAGCAGCACGTACGAGTGATCCAGGGTCGCCCATGTCGCACGAAGAGCTAGTCTTCGAACTCTGTCAAATAGTCCGGGGCCGGCCAATTCCTCCATCACCTTCTGGCGGTAGGTAACTTCATTCTGTCGGAATACTGACTCGTCGTCGGGTGTTACTCTCACTAACACTGTCTTCATGAATCTCAAGAAGGGCGAGAAGTACGGCGTGTCTCCAAACAGGTACAGCCATTGGTACAAGAAGAACGAACCCTCGTACGCAAAGTGTGCAAATGGGTACGTAGCCACGAAGCCCTTCTTTAATGTCCGCAAGTACTGGAAGCTGCGAAGACGCCGTAAAAAATTCCCCATTTGCTGTTCCCTTCCATCACCTGACGTAGTGCTCGTCCTGGCAAGCTGCTCCGCTGTCTCCTTGTGATACGCATCAAGCTTCGTCTTCAGATATGGCACCACCACCTGTATGAGTAGCAGAGTACGATGAGGATTGTATCATCACTATCCCATAATTATTATCAACGACGTACAGCGAAGAGCAGTGCGAGTTTCCTGGCTCGAGGTGTCAATGGACCCGTCGTGGTCTCTGCGTTCTCTTTGGCGTGGAGCATGACGCGCTTCATGCCATAGAATTTCTCGGTAGCAAGACTGTCGTATGTGGACAGAAAGTAGCGCTCGATACATAAGCGCAGCAGCGCGTAGCTCTCATCCAGGCGGCGTACAGGTAATGTCAGCGCCAGATTTGGGTACGACTCGCACAACGTGTGCGCCAGATACTCGACCGCCGGCTTAAAACCTGCGGCCATACGCTCCTGCATAAGCAATTCGAATAGCGAAGGGGCCGAGGCCGCCGCATGGGGCGCGCCGTCCTCCGGTGCGAAGCCCTGCGTCTGCTCCAAGAAGAGCATCGCGGAAGTTGACGCAGTCAAAGTGATGTTGCTTTAAGGAGTGATGAATATTTACGTGTGGACCACATGATTTTGATGTTGAGAACTTAACTTGAAGATGGGGTAATACGCATCCAATCAAAATGATTGACGCTTCTCGCGTGCTCCACATCAAGTTGAAAGCTTCAAGCGGTCACTTCCAGTTTCACCAGCCTCTTGTCATAATGATGCTGCGTCGCGCCGCCCCCGCTTCCCGCCGCCTCTTCAGCACGAGCGTGGCTGATACCGACGTGGTGATCGCCAGCTACGCTCGCACACCAATCGCGTGTTTCAACGGATCCTTTTCTCCACTACAGGCGCCGGAGCTAGGCGCCATCGCTAACGCGGAGGCTGTCAAGCGCGCAAACCTCGAGCCTGCGCAGATCCAGGAGGCGTTTTTAGGCAACGTGGTGAGCGCCGGTATCGGCCAGGCCCCGGCACGTCAGTCCGTGCTCAAGGCTGGCTTCCCCAACTTCATCCCATGCACTACCATCAATAAAGTATGCGCATCTGGCATGAAGTCTGTGGCAATCGGTGCGCAGAGCCTCATGAGCGGCAGTCAGCAGATCGTATTGGCAGGTGGTTTCGAGAGCATGACTAACGTGCCTCACTATCTGCCTAAGGCCCGTGCGGGCTACCGTCTGGGCAACGGCACGCTCGTGGACGGCGTGATCCACGACGGATTGTGGGATCCGTACAACAACCAGCACATGGGTATGTGCGGCGAGAAGTGCGCTGAAACGTTTGATTTCTCTCGCGACGACCAGGATGCCTACGCCATTGAGAGCTACCGTCGTGCTGTGGACGCCAGTAACAGAGGCTTCTTCAAGACGGAGATCACGCCCGTGACAGTCAAGGGACGTGGCGGCAAATCCAAAGTCTTTGACACGGACGAGGAAATGTTCAACACGAAGCCCGAGAAGATCCCGAGTCTGCGCACTGCGTTCAAGAAGGACGGTACCATTACTGCAGCCAACGCATCGACACTGAATGACGGTGCGGCAGCTATGGTGCTTATGACCGGAGCTAAGGCTCGCGAACTGGGAGTCACGCCTCTGGCACGTATCCGCGGCTTTGCTGACGCTGCACAGGACCCTGTGGAGTTCACTATTGCCCCATCCAAGGCCGTTCCGCTGGCTCTACACCACGCTGGACTCCAGATGAGCGACGTGGACTACCACGAGATCAACGAGGCTTTCTCGGTCGTGGCGCTGGCCAACATGCGTCTCATGAACATTCCGCACGACCGCGTCAACGTGAACGGTGGCGCCGTCGCTATCGGCCACCCCATCGGCATGTCTGGCACGCGTATCGTGGGTACGCTCATCCACATTCTCAAGGAGAAGGACGCCACTATCGGTTGTGCGTCCATCTGCAACGGCGGCGGCGGTGCTGGCGCCATGATCATCGAGCGCTTGAACTAGATCAAAGGCAAGCAGTAAGCAACTCAAATGTCATTGTTAACCCGTAAATGCCCCCACTATACTACACAGCCAGTTGCACTCAAAACCGTTGCAGTCACCGCAGCGTCGCGAAGATTTCCTGCAAGTTCTTTCGCAGTAGAAAGCGCTGATCTTCTGTCAGTTCATGTGCATCGCACATGGTCTCCACAAACGACTCGATCTGTGTGAGCGGCACCTCGAACTCCAGCATACTCAATGTAAATGAGCCTAGTTGACCAAATACGATGTTGTGCACACGGCATACAGCCTCTTCGCGTGACGGCAGGCCTATACCATGACAGTTAGTGCTCAGTGTATCCAGCTTTGGTGGCAAATGGAGACTTACCATCGTGCTTGGGTACACCACTTGGGAGCTCTTCCCATGGACATGGCTGTGGTGTTCGCTGTAGTTCCTCACCAATCGCCAACAGAAGAGCTTTTTCCCAGAACTATGAAGCACAGAGAGCGTTAGAAGGCCGACGTGATCCCATTGACTAGTGGGATGGTACTCACCGAAGGTGTCTTCCAGATTGCATGCTTTTTTACTTCTTCTTGTAGATATGTCCTTGTGGCGCCGCGTCCGATGCCTCCTCCATGAAGCAGAGGGTGGGTTTCATCGACATATTGCAGTAATTCCTCGCTTGTACGTTCAGTGTAGTCTCTGCAATCCGCACATAGTGAAGATCTTCGCCGTGTTTCATCTTTTGTGTGACTACAGCCATTGCGTGGTGGATTGCCATGTTCTTGCTTGCTGTCACTCGATCCTGACCGAATTTCTTGAGTTTTGGGATAGTAGAAAGTCTCCGCCAAGATCATGGCAGTTTTTGCCGCCTTAATATCGTCTTCACGGACGCATTCGTCCAGAAATGCATTGAAGCAGGCCACAAGAGTTTCGAAACTCGCTTGGTCCTTCACTTTGGTCTCTAGACTACGCTGGCGGTTCAAGCATTTCACGAAAAGAGCACGTCCCCCGGCCGTCTTGCACTTCTCGCGCACAAGAGTCTCAGTTGAAGTCTTCGCTTGGCTGCTAGAAACCTGAACAGGTTCATCACCATTAGCAGGTGGAGGGAGCTCCTCGTCTCGCTCTTCGCTGAACGAAGCACCGGGCGCCTCATCTTCGGCAAAGAACTGGTGAAGCGCGGCACTCATCGGCGTTTGCGTGAGGACGGTGTGAGGACTGTTTAATGGAGCCACTGATGCCATCACAGCGGCATTAATACGTCTCGGTGAGGATGACGTTGTTGTCGAAGCTGATGATGACGTTGGCGACGCAAACGAGCCGTCCTCAATGCTGCTTCGACGCTCCAACAGACTGAGCGATTGTCGTCTAATAGTCGCCCCGCGATCTCCCTGTGTCTTATTCCACTGCCAATCCAGCAACGCCAACGCCTTGCCTTGGAAGTGCATGTTGTCTGGATCACGCTGGTTATGAATAAGCAGCTGAATATCCTCCGCTCGACTCAAACTCTGGACGTGGGTCTCCAGTGACGCCAACATTTGCTGCGAGACCTGCAGTCGCTCCTTCTCCACATGGAGAAACCGGTGTAAACTGGCATTCAGCTGGTCTAGTCTCTCCTCCTCTGCCTTTTGATACGCCACACTCACAGCCATCGTCATCTCGTCCCTCGCGATAATCCGATTGTACAGCGTTGTCTTCGCCCGGGCACGGGCCATCACCGCCTGAGCCTGCTCTTCTTCACATCTAGCAACTCGAGCAGCCAGTCGTTGTAATTCAAACTCCGGTACACCAATACCCTGCATGTGACACAACCGTAACTTTCATATCAGCTCAACTCTACTCCCACGCTACCTTTTCCCACGTACATGCAGTGCGAGACGCTGCCTGTCCTTGGCTTCCCGCAGTTCCATCGTCGCCTTATGCAGCTTATTGACTGTCTCTTTGTGAGCAGTTGCAGCCTCCTCGTACTCATTATTAGCGTTCAAAATCTCGCCCTGAAGCGTCTGGATGTAGGTCTCCGACGCGTCTTTAAGCGACTCCAGCGGCTCCGCGACTTGCTCGTCCAGAACCTGAGCCATTAGAAGCTGCTGTCTGCAAGTGGCGTCTACAAAGCTCTTGAGCTCAAGCAGCGCGCGCCGGATTCCCGTCCCGGGTTCCTCCAACGCGCCAATCTCGTCTAATAAGAGCTCACGAAGCTGCTCGCTCGCGCCGCGCTCCGCCTCCGCCTTACGCCGGAAGAACGCCACCAGGCCCTGCAGACTGCGCTTGCCTTTGTCCGCATGTTCGTAGATGGCGCTGAATGGCACCTGGCAGAACGTGCGGCGCCAATGATTCTCCTCGTCCGAAGCGGCCCAGTGACCCATTATCGTGGCGTTACAACGCTCTAATACTGTATGGATCAGATTGTCAAAAAGAAATGCAATTGAGGAGCACCTGCAATTTCTCGGATTGAAGAATGCCATACAGGTGTAGCTGCTCTTAATAATTGAACCAAGTTGAAGTTGCGATCAAGTGGTTTTAAAGAGCAAAAGTGCTGTTTCCGTGAAAAACTACACAAAGTGGTGGCGCTCCTGTATTCGCGATGTGTTTCCTATTATCCGCGACCGTCTATGACGTCGCCACGCTCTCTCCTCGCCTGCAAACTACCTAGGTGCTATCTCCTACTCCACTATTTTCGCTACCGACTAATAATCCCTCTCGTTCACTTCGTCTCCTTCACCCAAGCATACTCACGCCACTCCGATCTCGTTCTGCTTATACAGTTTGTCGTTGTCTTGGTATTGAGAAACGGTCGCACACCACGAAGACCGGGGTGCAAACACCGTCGCATTCCTCCGCAGCAGCAAAAGAGCGCGACTATGCTCAAGCGTGAGCAACACGGTGGGCTTCTTTGTCAGAGGATCGAGCATCCTCCGCCCTGTTGGATTCGAGTCATGCCGCTCTCTATCTGTACTGCCGATGGTACTCTGCTGCAGACGACGGCAAGTCATACTCCATAGCTGTTGGCTGTTTGCGTAAATCATCCGCGTCGGGCGGGACTTCACTGCTCATCATCCGTCCGAACGACACAGAGTCTAGCGGATGTTCAGCAGCTCCAGTCTCATGTTGCTGCCCTTGATCTGTC
>NW_008634126.1:3401730-3438767 GCF_000247585.1 Phytophthora nicotianae INRA-310 | reverse complement strand
GGGCGAGGCGACGTCACTGAAGACGAAGGAAGCATGGCATTGGAGCTCGAGGTCTTTGGCAACCCCCGGCCGCCATAGCGAACGGCAGCAGCGTAACCTCCCAACATGCCATTCGGCATGAGATTAGCCGAAGCCGAAGTTGTGCGACTCAACTTCTCAGATCCCATCGCAGCAGCGAGGCCACTAGTGGATGATACACTGCCAGAAAGCGATACTGGAGGCGTTGTTGCCGTGCTCACATCGTCCAGACTCCCCACGGAGCCAGGCCCAGAGGGACCGCTGAATGAGTTCCCACGAGACGAGACCGACCGAGGAGGAGGCACATCTGTACGCGGAACGGCGCGCTTCACCTCGACGGACTTACCATCGATCACGTGGTTCTTGTCCTGCAGCACCAGCTCAACACTGGCTTCACTCTCGAAAATGACAAAACCAAAGCCACGCGACTTGTTCGTCTCGCGGTTGAACATGACTTCAGCCGACACCACCTTGCCATACTGCATAAAATACTTTTTAAAGTCCGCTGCAGAACAAATCACGCCAATGCAAGGTTAGCAAATGCTTGTGATCATCGTACAATATATGGGGGAGACGCACCATCTTTGGTTTCATAATGTAAGCCGCCCACGAAGATTTTTTTCGTGGCGCCGACTGTACTATTGGCGCTGATGCTGGATATTGAACTGCTACCATTGCCACGACTTGACGACGAGCCACTCCCGATGTCGCGCATGCTCTCTGCGCGAGGAACAGCCCGCTTAGCTTCAACCTAAATAGCAGAAGATCGAGTCAGTGAGTTAAACCTGCTCAGGCATGAAAGAATACACAAACCATCACGTACTCTACGGCTGTCTAGGATGTGGTTGGGTTGTGCCAGCGCTCTATCAACACAGGAAGGGTCCGCATATGTAATAAAGCCGAAGCCTCGTGATCGTCTAGAAATCGGGTCCTTCATCACCACGGCGTCGGTCACTGTACCGTACGCGCCGAAGTATGACCGGAGCTTCTCTGAAAAGCATCAGCCAATAGAACACATACGAAGCATTAGAGCATTAGACCCATTGTCTCCTCTCCTTTAGCTGCGTAACTTACCATCGGTCGTCTCGTATGAGAGCCCCCCGATGAATATTTTTCTGAATACACAAACATCGAACACGTGGTCAGTCACTAAGCCCCCTCCTTCTCCCATCGCATTGCTCCATCAGCCACGCTTAGACTGGAGCAGCCTAGATCTTCATCACCACTGTCTGTAGCATGCTTTACTCACCCTAACTTGGTTGTGTCTGCCATCCTCGAGTCGCCTACTGCGCTAAGGGGGGAACCAAGTTCACGTCGGAGAAGTCGGAGAAGACGTACAGGAGCGAGCGCACCTGGTTGTCTCCGTGTGCGGTGCTAGACGCCTTCGCTGTCTTGCTGCGCGGTCTGTAGTTGAAGCCGGAGCAGGTCAGAAGCTTAAGGAATCCTCTCGAATCTCCCTCTCTGACGTGCGCAGATCAGCGGCTATGACGGCGTACCGAGGCGGAGATTAACGTGAGTGCTGGTGCGAGTGTCTGCCTTCACTATGCGGCCTGTTGCGGATGTGGGCGACCGGGTAGTGCCGAGAAGGAGACGCGTGCTGTGCTGCTGTCTTGCGCTGCAAAGCTTCTCGCGTTTTGGATGTCGTTCGGTCGGCGTGTTGGTTTTTGTTTCAGTGCCGGGTCGCTAATGCTACTTTTGTGTTTACGCATCGGAATGTTGGAGTAGAGGAGGCATATGAGTGGTCATTTTTCGTGATATTGTGCTCGGATTGGACAGAAGTTCGTTTGACTTTCAAGTTTCAGGCTTGATAGTTCTGAATTGCCAGGTGTCCGACCTTTGAGGACTAACTAAATGCATTGATCGGGGCACGAGGCGCTAACTGGTTGTAGCCTCCATGGTCACCATGTAAACTTCGTAACTGAGTAAGCTCTATCCTGTCGCCGCTGCTGTGAATCTCGCGACCAGGCTCAAGTGCGCTGAGAAAAATTACTTGAAGTTACTATGGCCTCTCCATGCCACCGTCGTGAGTGAGCCTTCGATACCCTATTCGCGCCACGTACGAACTTCACTCACTCAGTCTCAGACAACAGAGGCTCTGAGTCAGAGGATCGGCTCGATGTGTCTGTGGACGATGGTGACTACGTTCGCGTACAAGCAGACACACTCTCTATCCAAAGCCTTTACTGAACTAGAGGAAAGCAACAAATTGAGCTGAACTATGGGAAAACTCGTTGTGCAGTTATGTGATTCACATGCCAACTCTCGCCTTCGGATTTTTGAGGTACTTCAATACATTCGATCTGACCCGAATCAAGCGGCCAGAAAGAATGCCACTGAAATTGCGTTTGTCGATGATCAAAGTCATACAGTTGTATCCGGCTCGAGGTTGTCGGGCAACATTGTCTTATAGCGATGGTCGAGGTCTTTAGTGTAACCCTGTGTAACCTTGTTTCCAGGTTCCAGTTTTCTAGTTGAGTGTTATGGGACATGAGAGATCTGATTGGCTAGGATGGCTTTCAGACGAAAAAAAACCATTAAAAAATTATGGGTTTTTTTCGTCTGAATGCCATCCTAGCCAATCAACATGCGTCACGACGAGTTTTTGGAACTATGTTCAATCCAACCAAGGTAATATTATTACGACCCAAAATCGGACTATTTTCAGCTGGATCCGAATAACCCAAATAAACCTTGCCGTTGGGTTAACTTGGCCCCAGCTACCAGTCTACCGGTACTTCGAAGTAAAAAGGTGGCACAGCCGCACAAATTGCCGAATCCGTTCGCCATGCTCCTGCGCCGCTCCGTAACGGCAGCCTCGCGCCCTGCGCGCTCCCTATTGCGTGCTGCCAATGCCTTCAGCACTGAGGCTCCAGCCGAGAACAGGCCGCTGACTGACACGCTGCGCGAGTTGCGCGCCAGCGAGCACTTTGATCTCATCGTCATCGGCAGCGGACCCGCAGGCCAGAAATGCGCCATCGACAGTGCCAAGCACGGCAAGTCCGTGGCCATTATCGACAAGCGCGATATGCTGGGCGGAGTGTGCGTGCATACGGGCACGGTGCCCTCAAAGGTGCGGCTTTGACTTCCGAAGTAGCAATTTGAAGATTCGATTTAACTTATAACCACGTAATACTTCACAGACTTTCCGTGAGGCGGCGCTGCACTTGACAGGCTACCGCCACAAGGCCTTTTACAATGGACAAGCGGGTCCTAGCAAGCGCTTCGGCGTCGAGGACATTTTGCAGCGCGTTAGGAAGGTGGAGAACGCCGAGACGGACATCACCCGCCACCAGCTGCTGCGTAATGGCGTGCAGCTCATTAACGGTACAGCTAGATTCTTGCCCGGCAGCAAGAATATGGTCGCAGTTCTGTCCAACGAGTCGTACGAGACGGCTACGGACGCTAAGCGCCACTCCAGCGCTGATATCTGCAAGCGGTACGGCACGGTTTAAGGAATTTAATACTGAGCGTCGCGCTAATACGTTGATCATTTTGTGTTACAGTGTGTTAACGGCTGACAAGTTCTTGGTGTGCGTGGGCACGCGGCCGGCGCGTCGTCCTGACATCCCGTTTGATGGCGAGACGATCTTCGACAGTGACGAGCTGCTGTGGGGCAAAGTAAAGAGTGTGCCGCGCCGCCTGATCATTGTGGGCGCCGGTGTGGTCGGCATGGAGTACGCGTCGATGATGACGATTATTCCAGGCACGGACGTGACGGTGATTGACGGACGTCAGGAGATTCTCAACATGGCAGACAAGCAGGTGTCCGAGGCGCTGTGTTACTCCATGACTCAGACAGGAACACGATTCCTCACTGGCGAGACCATTAAGAGCGTGGAGAAGTCTCCTAAGGGCGAAGTTTTCGTGCATCTGGAGAGTGGCAAGACGGTCGTGGGCGACGGACTGCTGTACACCGTCGGACGTCAGGGTAACGTGGAAGGCTTGAACCTGGAGGCTGTGGGTCTATCGCCGGACAAACGCGGACGTATTAAGGTGGATAACAACTTCCAGACTGCGGTGCCTCATATGTACGTACGCGTTATGGCTTACACTGGATGACACAACATAAGAACTTAACCTGTGCGCTTATTCTGTAGTTATGCTGCAGGTGACATCATTGGTTTCCCGGGCCTTGCATCGACTTCGATGGAGCAGGGACGTCTTGCTTCGGTGCATATGCGCACGTCCAAGCCTCTGAACGACCTGGAACTCTCCGACGACAAGAAGATGGATGACCCGGACCGTGTACGCACCCGTATGCGTTCAGGCGAGGTGTTCCCGTTCGGTATTTACACTGTGCCGGAGATCTCGATGGTGGGCAAGAACGAGCAGCAGCTGACGAAGGAGCAGGTGCCGTATGAGGTTGGTGTGGCTCGTTATGAAGAGCTGGCCAGAGGTCAGATGCTTGGCGGTGTGCCTGGCTTCCTCAAGATTATCTTCTGCCCAGACACGCTCAAGATCTTTGGCGTTCATGCTATTGGTGAGGGCGCCACGGAGATTATTCACATTGGCCAGGTGGTCATGTCCACTGGCGGCACGCTTGAATACTTCCGCAATGCTGTGTTCAACTACCCGACACTGGCCGAAGCCTACCGCGTTGCAGCACTCAACGGTCTCCGCAAGATCGATCGTCTGCGCGAGTAATTTTCTTGGCAGTGCTGAGGGAAATTTCAACAAGAAAAAAAAGTAGAAGTGAGCTTGCAATGCCATGAATGGGCCTACGAGGACGGATAGACATTCAGGTTACCAAATGAGTACAGGAAAAAAAAGATAGGAATGAAGAGACGCAAAGTTTTCATTTCAGCATGGGGATAGTGAACAGCTTGTGGTCGTCAGGAGAGACGTGTGACTTGAGTGAAGAACAGGTCGAGGAGATCCATATGATCACCTCACGTAAGAAAGATCAGAGCAGAGTCCTATGATCTATAGTATGACGTTGTTGTTGTGCTCGTAGTTCCTCCGAAAGAGATTCATCGCATTCGACGGAAGTATCAGACGATGGTGAAGAGTGAAGATATGACGAGGGACGAATTCTATGCGCTGCCAGCGATTGCAGTGAACCCGTTGCGAGATCAATTGTTCAAGTCATTGGAGCTTACAGCAACACAGGCGATCACATTTGCTGTAAGCACGAGCTACACATGCTTAGATCAAGATCACCAGGTGCTGATTTCGAGCGCTTGTTGCAGGAATTTGCCAAGTTCGTACAGATATTCAGCTACAGTAGCTCACAAGATACCAAACTCAAAGGTGTGTGCTCCTCCAGTCCACGCACATGCAAGAGATGCCCTCATTGACCTGTTGCTATTGATGCAGAAGCATTCAAGCTCCACGATTTCGATGGCGATGGCAAGATCTCACGTGACGATCTTCGAGCGTACTGCGCTCTCGTGTTCCCAAAAATCCTCGAAAGCGACAGCGACGCCATTCGTTCTCAACAGGAGGTAACTACCCCAAGCATTCCAGTCCATATCAGGAAGAGAAAAAAAAAAATCTATCGCTAACGAAATTCTGGTTTGCTGAAAACCTAGGTCATGGAAACGTTGATCGAGCACGTCATGGATGAAGCCTCTTCGGCTCCGTCCCGCGATTTTCTCATCTACGATGACTTTGTCAAGGTACGCTTCAACAACTATTGCTACTGGGTGGAAGATCTCTATTGACATTGTCACTTCAATTGCAGGTGATCCAGTCGACAGATTTCGAGAGTAGGCTGATCGTCCCGTTCTAACGACGATACAATCGTCAATACATCGCCGCGTCGCATTCACGAAGCAATCATCTTCTCCATCGAAACCGATACGGGATGCAGTCATCGATGCTCTCCAGGCAACACTAGCTCCCAATAGTTTCATGCGACTTTAGTAGTGAACATCTTTAGTAAATCCACCACTTCGAGCTGTAGCCATTAAAGCGACCGTTTTCGCCTATTGCAGCTGTGGAAAATCCACACAAGGGTAGTAGATCCTTACAAATATCAAGTCAAATCGGTGGATAGGGGAATGCCCATACATTCTTTACGGAACTGTCTTTCAGTGTGAGATCGAACGGAGCTTTGCCATCATAACGAGCAAGGCAGTTGCCTGAGACCGAGCGTCTACCAGACCCCCACAGACTTTGGATGGCACAGGTGCGCGGCGAGGAAGGCGCTATGCCCACGGACAACACAGCGCTGCTGGCCGGCGGCAACTACGACAAGCTCACGACACCTAATGGTGGGGACACACCAGCACCAGGTCGCCAATCGGCGTCTCAACCTCCGCCTAATGAACAGAGCGAACAGGAACCCACAGCGCCGCAGGGCGAAGGCTACGATGACCTCATGCACGGTATCAACTCTTTCTGGGCCATCGTGTTCCCCGTGTGCGTGACGATGATCGTAGCCAGTCTCGTAGTCGTCAACTACCGAAGCGACAGCATCGAGGCGTCCATGTCGTCGTACCTCGTATATGGAGACTCTAATTCCAGCTCTAGTAGTGGAGGCTCCGGTATCGGCGAGTCTCTAGTAAACGCTCTAGTGATCATTGGAGCCATCGCGGTGCTTACGTTCGGTATGGCGCTGCTGTACAAGTACAACTGCATGAAGTTCCTGAGTGGCTACATCATGTTCGCATCTACCGCCATTCTAAGCTTCGTCGGGGGTCAATTAGTGGATGAGATCGTGAACGATCAGTTCGGTTGGGCCGTAGATTGGCCCACGTTTCTCTTCGTGATGATCAATTTTGGTTTTGTGGGAGTCATCTCCATTTTCTACCAGAAAGGAACACCCAAATTTGTGCAAAATGGGTACTTGGTTATGGTGAGCGTCATCCTGGCCTGGCAATTCTCCATGTGGCCTGAATGGACGACCTTCACGTTCTGCGTCATGTTCGCGTGCTACGATCTGTGTGCAGTTTTGACTCCGTGTGGCCCACTCAAGTACCTCATTGGACTTATCCAGGAGAAACAAGCACCATTGCCTGGTCTACTTTACGAAGCGGACGTTCGTGACGGTGTATCACACAATCACCACAGACAGCAACAGCAGCGTCAACAACAGGAACAGGAACAGCGTCGTCCTAAGAACACGCCGACCGACGAGGTTACCGCAACTGAACGTCAGTCGTCGTCTGCTACTTCGCAGTCGTCGAGTACCAGCAACCACAACAACGGTACTACTCCCGTGACGAACAGTACTCGTGTTCCGCCTCCTGTGCCAGTGGTAGCCCCTGTTCCGATCCCGGTGCCTCAACCCACGACAGGCCGCACAGACTCGTCTCCGATCCCAGTCATGTCTTCTTCCAGTCGACCTCGAAATGTGGCCGAGTCTAACTTTACTACGTACGAGTGTGAGACGATGGAAGCGCTTGTGGCTCTGCTGACAGAATTCTACGAGACTTTTAGTCCTGAGGACACGTGGAAAGCTCCACAAGTGGCGGAAAAATTCTTCCCGACGCAAGATCGATTGTGGCTCTTGATCTTCCACAAGTATTACGTCTGCTCGTGCTCGATGGACATGCCCTGCCCCGTACAGGCACGACGTGACCGTCGCCAACGCCAACGTGAGGAGGAAGGCGAGGACGACAAGACCATCAAACTGGGTCTGGGTGACTTCATCTTCTACAGTGTGCTGGTCGGTCGTGCCGCTATTAAGGACTTTTCAACCTTCGCGGTTACCTTCGTATGCATCGTGATGGTAAGCTCGGTCAACATGTCGTTTACTCAAAGAGGGTATTTCTAACCACTGTTGTTTTGTTTTGCTGAACAGGGTCTTGGGGGAACACTGTTCCTGCTGGCTGTGCTGCACAAGGCGTTGCCAGCGTTGCCCATCTCAATTTTCTTAGCCACGATTTTCTACTTCCTGACCGACTACATCTTCATCGACTTTTGTAGTTTCATGATGGCGTTCCCAGCCGCAGTGTAGATGGAAATGTAGTGGAAAAAAATCAAACCAATAAACAATTCTTCATGTTTTGACGTTATCAGTGAGCCTATCTTGCCAGCACGACAAAAATTTTTTTTAATGTACATCATTGATTTTTTAACTTACAAGCAGGCTTTTCGTCCTCAACGTGAACAGTCGATGGTGACGATAGAAGAGGTACTGGAGGACAAATTGGTGAAGGCGTGTGAAGAAGGAAACGTGGAGGTGTGTCAATCGAGTGTGGTGGATCTGCAGAGTCGATACGGAGTAGCAACGGAGGCTGTTCAAGAGCTTCTTGGGTATGCTTTCTCTTGTGCTGCTGCGCACAATCAGATCGAGATCATGAAGCTGCTTTTGTATCCGTCGGACAAAACAAACGGTAACGCAATGACTCTGTCTGAAGAGGTTCACGAGTGCTTGCTGTATGGAATGTGTCGCTGGGAGAAGTATTTCCCGAGAAGAAAGAGGTTCCAGTGTTGTTTTGCATTGCGGTATCTAGCCTACGCAGCAGTGATTTGTGTTGAGCAGAACGCACTACAGGCGCTGGAATTTCTGGTTCAGCACCAGACACCACCAATGCCTTCGTTACTGGTGGACACAGATGTGGTGCGCTGCTTCCGCTATGCATTGGAGCTTGGGGGTGACTTTAATGCTCCAGCACCTCAAGCCTACCGACCGATGCTTATGCTGCTTTTGTATAATTATCCGACATTGCTACTCCCGCACGTGGATGGAACGTATGAAGTGGATGCATCCCTTGTTGGTGCCACCAGAAAACATATCGAGTCACTGCGATCCAGCTTACATTACGAGTACGTCACGAACCCACAGCTACAGAAGTAGAAACACTTTTTTTTTTAACAGAAATCTGTTGAATGCAGTGTAACACAATTACGATAGAATAATGCAACGAAGCCTAACGCAGGCGTAACTATGCATGGGCTACTTCTTGAGAGCGGCCTCGAAAAGCACGATGACGGCGCTCATGTTGTCGCGACTGCCCTTGGACAGACACTCGTCCAGTAGCATCTCGGAAATGTCCTTGGGGTTCTTGACGCCGTTTTTGAGTTTGCTGCGAATAAATTTGCGCAGCTGGTCGTTGCTCATGACGTCGTAAATACCATCGCAGCACAGCACGAGGAACTCGTCCGCTGGATCACGACGCTGGACGCGCACACAAGGCTCCGACGTCACGAGCTGCTGGTGGGGCTTTAAGTCGGCATTGCGCTTGAACCACAAGTCGCCAAAGCTACGCGAGACAGCCACACCACCACACACGCGGCCACGGAACACCGTGCCGCCCGCAGCCATGATGCGCTGCTTCTCGAACTCCAAGTCTGGCTTGTGATCCACAGACAGCTGCAGCACCTCCGCGATCTTGGCGTTGCTCATAATGCAGCGAGAATCGCCCACATTGGCGCAGACAATATCTCTCGGTGTAATGATGGCAAACAGGCCTGTAGAGCCAACCTCGTCACAGGACGTAGCATACTCTGGATCTTCCTTTAGCATCTCGTCTGCTGCCATGAAACCTTCACACAGAGCCACAGCTAGAGATTCCGGCGACTTGTGGTCCTTCTTAAAGGCTCCGGTTGCAGTGATAGCCCCAACGATCTTCTCCGCACTGTAAAATAATTAATAATTATAAAAAAAACTAGTCAGAACTGTTAAAATGTATTACAATGCAGTCGTAACTTCACGTACATGTACGTCGAGACGGATGGGCCACCGTGGCCGTCGAATACAGCGACGCAGGTAGTATCCGGTACGGCCGGATGCATTGGGATCTGCACAATGTCCACGTCCTGACAGATAATAAAACAATAAATAAAGTGTCAATGAACGGATTCCTATTCGTTGATCATCAAGTTATAAAGCGTCTCACCTCCATAGTGTCACGCCATCCTTGCATGCTGGACTTGCCGATGGACATGCCGGGCGCGGACACGCTCTCCGACGTCTTGGTCGTGATGGGTTCAGCCAGGAAGCGGGACATCTCGACGCCTCTGGAACTTCTTGTAAAATGCGAAATCGAGTGAACAAAATTTTGTTAACTTGTGTAAACTTTGTGTACTCTGGCTTTGGGTTCACTGACTGCTGTTGAAGCTATTGGCAACATCCTCGTCCTCAATTACCAGGATGCATGGACAACTCACACTACCTTCATAGAGGCTGCATCATTTCGACTAGCCTCAGTTTCTAGCTTCTCGTTCAACGCCATCAACGCTGGGAACTGCTGGGCATGTAGAGACCCTTCTAACGCGAAGTCGGCGAGTAGCACTCGTGCAGTGTCCATTTCACTTCGACAGAGTGCCAAGTCGCTAGTGCTGCCTCTAATGGCACTAGGAGCGCAGGAAAATATACTAGCGAATCCGCCAGCGAAGCACTCGAGCAGTTTAAAGCGGTTCTCAGTCAGAGCCCAAGCCTCTTCGAACGGCGTATCCTCGTTGCAGTTTCCAAGTGCTGCACTAAGCACCGACTCACGCACAGCGCCACGACGCAGACCTTGAAACTCTTGGCTCATCATGTCCATATCCTCTTCGGACAAGAAACCGCGCACCATGGGGCCATATGTCTGTAATAGAGACGTAAACTCACGTTCACTAAGCTGTGCCAACTCATGTGGCAGCGTCGGTGGCAGGAACTCCGTCAGCTTCGGGGTGTTTGGTCCTCTGTTCGAGGAACTAGGACTCTGCTCATCACCTAGAGCAATGCTGAGCTCCAGTAGCGACTCGATCATGTTCACGCCACAAAGTGCCAGGTTTTCTGCGACCAGGTCAACAATGGGGGCTTCGACGCTGTTGATGATCTCGATTGATGCTACATCGTTCTCCTTGATAAACGCCACCATGTTTGGTTTGCTCAATGCAAATCGACCCTTGCGTGACTTGAACATTTTGCTGCTGGTCAGATCAGCAGGCAAGAGCGAGTCGTTTAAGGGACCAAGAGCATGGAAAGCAGTAGCGCATTCCGTAGACAACCCAGCAACCGCTGCAATCTGATCAGCAATAGTGGCGTGGTTACGCAAAAGTTTGTCGAATGTTGCGTTGGCACGAGTAGCGACCCAGTCCACTGCTGCGAAAAACAGCCACCAAGAGCTATCCGGAGCGCTCGGAGGTTTCTCGGTGTCGAGGTGATGGCAGATCAACTCGCGATGCGTCGCGATCCAGTTCGTCTCCTTCCCCAGCGCGACCCACTTCTCCTTAGAGCTGATGGAACTACTGGTAGTTCTGGGACACCGAGGAGCGGGTGTCATTCGCGCCAACAGCTCAGGTTGTCGACGAATATAAGCAGATAATTCCTTTAACACCAACAAGAAGCAGCCACCCTGTAGGGACGAGAAGAAGTTCGACACAATGCAGTCTAGTTGATGACAGCCGCTGGATGAGCGGTACACGACAGGAGTTGCTGCTTCTTGTTGCAGACGCGCAATAATATCCAATACTCGAGCAGGCATCTGGGCGTCGCCGTCCGTAGCTATGCCAATAAGTCGCTGTCTCCAGTTCGGCAGCACCACATTCATCACCCGCTCTAGTGTACAGTACATCATCGTTTTGCACTTGCCTTCAAACGCTGGGATAGAAATAAGATGAACGTTGTGCATGGCGCCCCCGCCATACACCTTCACGCGGAACTCCAGATACGATCGCACCGGTGCGTGTTCCATGCACGCTCGAAGCACCAGCGAAAAGGCCCAGCAGCTACGCAGCAGTCGTGATGTGACACTCAAGTTCGCAGCGATGACCAGACGTACAAGCTCCGCTGTCTGTTCCTCGCTGTACTCTGGACTTGTGTTCTGTGCACCTTGAACCTGCTTGTCCGCGGTAGCTCCAGCGTTATCATACTGTGATCTTTTGGTATTGACAACATCACGAAGCAAAACCGAGGCGTGTGACCGAAATGACCGCAACGCACTGGAAATTTGTCTAAATGACAACCCCGCCGCCGCCAGTTCCACTAGGCAGTCAATTTGTGACCGTGAGTACACTACAACACGGTATAGGGGATCGATCACCGTCCCTACTAAATTGCATGACTGGAAGGTGTTGCTCGGGGGACTCCATTTAGCCACCGTTGTCGATGTCGGTTCGTGCACATGTTCCATTAGGCGGTGGCTCTGCTTCTCAATAGTGTTCTCCACAGTCGGCTCGGTGGCCCCAATAGCCAACACAGCCACCAACTCTACAATAGCTGGGGCTATATCAAAGCACCGCTGTCTTTCTTCCCGTGTGGGCTCTAGTGCCCAAACTTCGCCGGGTGCCAACTCCACCTTGAGTTTCTGGGTCGGGTTTACAGCCGGCACTTGTGTCTCTGAGGTAGATCTCTCAGGTAACGGGAAGAAAGTTTTCTTCTCGTCTTCCGAGCAGGCCTGGTACCTCTTCCACGTCTCGCAGTGCGACAGTTCGTGGTGCTGTTGGTACTGGTCTGTCCGAAATGAATTCCGGAAGTACTTGATGTTCTTTGTGGAGCGACGCTGCTTGTCTGGCCGCTGTTCACGACCGAAATGCTGACAGAAGCGACAGACGACGAGCGTCACCTCACCCGTGGCTTCGTCTCGAGCTACTGGTGCTAATCCGAACTTGAGCTCATGTGACTTGAGGAACCGCAGGAAACGCTTGCGATTCAGCGGCTTCTGTGCTGGAGCAGCGGGATCAGCAGTATTGCCGTCTGTGCGTCGCTTCTTGGGGTCCAGTCCGACTGCGGCTTGCGTGGAGGCTGGTCGACGGGCCCCTGCAGGCTGAGGTTGAGCAGGACGCGACGATGGTTGCACCATAACGGGAATGAGCAAGTTGTGTACTGGACATCAATGATTTCTAACGAGATAGAAATGTAGTTTTTTTTCTTCTAAATTGTTAGTTCATTTTTGTGTTAAAGCGTACTTCAATGTTACCTTTGAACGTATTGACTATAACGTATGGAGAAGGTCTAATTGCCCCAGTGCTGCGATGGTATAAGCTTGTCTCGTGCCGTCTGAGGAATTTTGGAGTAAGCAGAAGCGACCGTCGATTTTACGACCTTGTCGCCATTGACAACCTATACTTGGTTCAAGATCTGGTGGAGCTTCGTTTTCAGGTGTTTCTTTTCCTTTCGGACTGTGAGTCTTTGGGCCTTCAAGGCTTTCGTCTAAGTTAGCTTCGTCCTGGTTGGCGTACGAGGCGAAACTCGAGTTTGTGTCGTCTTGCTCTTTCTCCTCCTCCACGTCGTATTCATCCCGAGCTTCTTCCAATTCTTTGCTGTCATAGCCATCACTGGCAACTTCTTCACCACCCTCGCTGATGTTTTCCTCATCCCAATTCGTTCGAAGAAGTGAAAATTCCCGTGTGTGCTCTTCAGGCGGTGCGGTTTCGTCCGATTGCCTTTCAGGTTCTTCGCTGTTCACCGCTGAATGTGGATGTTCTAACGCGGGGAACACAATCACTTCTTGGCCAAACAAGTCTACATCAAGCTGAAGATGAGTCAGTAATTGTCGAGCAAAAGTATGCTGCTCATTGATATCTTCGCCAGTATGGACGTTGGATTTCGTCTTGAGTCGCTCTAACAAAAAGCTGGTAGTCGCCGGTGCAAGCCTTCGGCTGGAGGAATGACCCGAGTTCGAATTGAAGACGCTGACGATAAGGTCACTATTGGCGTCCTGGATGAACCTCCGCCTCGAATGATGAGGCCACGTATCTCGGTTAATGTCGTTCCCGACTGTATCGAGTGCAACCTCGGCCAAAAGATAACAATTTCTCCAGATTAGGCCAGACTGTGTCAAGAGAGTAGTGCGTATGGGTGACGTGAATAACTGAGAGGTAGAGTGTGGTAGTTGTTGTCTTGATCGTTTCTTCTCAAGTGCACTTGTGCCCACTGGTCGACTACAACAAGGTTGTAGTAACGTGTTGACATGCGAATTCACAATTAGCTCGTTCGTTAACGTGCTGACATCGTAGCGATCGGGAACTGATATGATGTGTAGATGCTGAATGGCGGCAACAACCATTCGTTCCAAACTCACTATGTGCTGTTGATTCCGCCACGAATCCAATAGAATAGTGTCATAAAGTTCATTCACACTTGCTTCAACGCTGAGAATCGGAGCAATGGACTGATATGACATAGTGTCCACGATCTGGAAGCAAACCGTAAGGCCCGTTGTGTCCATTCCCCCATCGATTCTTGGTGCATTCACCGGTACTTTGCCGGGAAAAGTTTTAGGAGGACACGTCGACGCAAATATGTGCGCTCTTCGCTTTCTACCGACAAGATGAAAGACCGAATTGTTTGGGTTTATAACCTCGTCACTCTCGATCTCGACTATTTGATGCAAGCAAAACGCTACAAGTCCGGGCAACGCATCGAATCGCATTGCTTGATCGCTTTTAGTGTCTACATTTGGCGATAGGAATACCATTTCACCTTGGTCAGCGCCAAGTAAGGCGAAATTAATGTGGTCGCATATATTGCGAGCAATTTCTTGCATGGATAAATTGGTCCCTGCCGCGGCTGCCGTCGTCGCTGCTAAAGTTGATGAACTGCTTTTGTCTAGCAATTCATGTGTCATTCCCTTAGTGATAATCAATTTATACTCGCACTGCAGTTCTCGATGGTACGCGAAGACGTCAAAGCCGTAAGGATTGGTCACACTGTCTCCACAGAACACAGTCAACACGAGGTATGTTCCACCCACAAAGCGACCAGTTTTCAGCAGTTGATACTTTGCATCACCCGATATTTCATTCCCATGTAAATCTCCGACAAACTTTGTAGATGCAATCGCGGTAGAGCTTCTGTATGGCTTTTGGCCTGATATGCTTTCTGCGAAGTGATGATCAATACCAGGATTGTTAGGACAAGTATTCCGGTCTCTGGGAGATAATAGCACGTTGTTGCTAGTGGTTAAGGTGGAACCGGATGCCCCGGAACTCAAGATACAGTGTGGTGACGAGATTGGAGGTAGAGATGGCTGCTGAGGCATCGCCTTTCGGAGCGATCGGAAACCTGGTGTCATGTTCAGTTGCAACTTCTTCGGAGATGTCGGAATACACTTAATAGGGTGGGCGATTACAGGGATACCCGGTAGAGGTTCCGGACGATTAGTGGTTCTTAAGAAGCTTGAGCGTCTTGGTGGAGGCCCAAAACAACTTCGAATTTCATAACCACTGTTATGATGCTTATTTCCACTTACCAGTGACCTATCTGAGACTGGGAACTCGCTGATTGATGAAAGGTACGAAACATTTTTCTGCCATTCACGTCGAAGTTCATCGTTGCTATAATGTGAGGCGCTTTTCCGTATGCGCTCGAAAACTTCTACGTTGTCGTGTTTAATCTCCTTTAAGCGCCTAGCACGAACCGACCCATTCATGGATTTCGTTTGGGATCTTGCAGGTGGTGCCGCTAATTTGCTGGAGTGAGGTTTAGCTGGAGCAATGCTGCCCAAGCCGGGAACTGGTGCTACTGCTCGGAACTCCTCCATTTTCGCTAATGATCGCTGAAACTCGTCCAACGGTTGATCTTTTTGACTCGAATTGCTACTAGTAGTGTTATCCAAGATCCACGTCTCACTTGTACCCGAGCTATCACCACTTTTACCATCTTTTTGGAGCCCTAGCTCATCCTGCGAGACTTCTTTGGCCGTCGGTGATTCAGCATTCAGCGGTGGCTCACCTTGCACACAGGTTATAGACGAAAAACTGCCCATATTTGATCGTGCTGGTCTCAGGTTAAAAGACGTAGATGATCGCGGCTTGGATACGATACCGTACATGCACGATTTGACACCATCGATCTTTTTCCGATGAAGCTCTTGGGCCTTTTCCACTTCTCGAGCACGGCAGATTTTGCTGCTCGATTTCTCGGCGCGATGCATGTTGGGTCTACGGATCCACCTTTGATGATTGCTCTGGCTAGGGCCGCGTCAGCAGTTCCTGTGCGATTTCATTCACTCAACCCGACAGAACTCCCTACAAATCAAGTGGCAGCGGTTCGTAAAGAAAGCTGTCAATTCCACCTCTCAATCTAGAGCTGGGTCGACGTAAATATCCGTTGAAGACACCCCAGTGCTATTGCCGCCGGCATAAGAATAGCTTCGTCTTAAAAGCAACCCAGCTAACCGTAAGGATAGCATCAAATTTCTAACTCGCTCACTTTTGTAACTGAAGTACTTGCCCAGTCAGAGCTGAGTTCACCTTGGCTGGATCGCCATCAAAATACCTGCCAAGTATAACCTCGTACCGATAATCGGACGCAAATGCATCACTATGTCAGCAGTGTCCTCGTCCAATCCAGGGTGAGCGATAACCTTAGTCCGTCGGGCAGTAAATATTCGTGGTTTGAGTACGCAGCATGAAGATCTATGGAAAAGGTTGGTGCCGACGGCAGCGAAACCAAGTGCTCATGAGACTTAAAGTTCTCCTTTTAACACGGTGTTCAGCTCAAGTTTGACCTCACTCGGGAATGAGACGACCGCGATTGCAGTGGTGGTGAATGCATTCATGAACGACATCATGAATGAGTTGATGGCTTGGAGCCGGCCGACAGTGTAAAAAAGAGAGAGGAAGTGGCTATGCAGCTCGAGATCTCCATTCTATGGAGAGGAATCTAAATCCCAACTCGACCTTCACCCCTTGTGATAGACTAAATAACGAATAACGATCGGGTCAGCACTGGCTGTTCCCTCACTGTGGTGTCAACGAGTAGGTGTGGTAAGAGCGTTGCATCAATCATTGAACTGTCAGGAACGGGCATCAGTTGAGCTTGCTTACCTCCTCTTCTGCAAAATAGCGGTCTTCTGCATCGCGTTGCATCTCATCAAAGTCATCCAGAGCCTCATCAGCATCGATTTCCGCATAGTTCACGTACTCACTATCCTCTCCATTGAGAAACCTTGAACTCATGACTTCAATGAGTTGTTCACGGCGTTCGTCGATACTATACAGCGTCATGTCCTCTTCCTCCTCATCCTCATCTTCTTTTTCTTCGGTATTGTCTTCCTCATACAACCTTTCCAGTCTACTCTGCTCCTGCTTTTCGTCTGCTGCTATGAAATTTCCCCACTTTTCTTGCTCCGCCACCCGTCGAGTCTCCATCTCGCTGCGTTGGCAAGTGTCTATCAGGAAGGAGGACAGCGTTTGTCCTGCGCTGTCCGTCGATGGAGTTGCACTCTTGTTAAGGCTCAAATATTGACCCAAGTAGAAGTGGAACAACGCTGGACTGCGCTGCTGTATCATGCTGTCCGAGAAATAGGAGTCTTCATCCGAAATGTCCTCCAAAAGCTGCTGTAGTCGACAATAACGACGGTTCTTCACGACCACGGCGCGCCCGTTTTGAATAGCAGCGCGACTACTATTATGCGCGGCCCTTGCTTGGGCCATCGACTGCGATTGGTTGCCCGACGGCAGCTCCAGGGATGCCATGTACGCATCTAACGAATCGACTGCCTCCGCGCTCGCACTCATATTGTGCAGATTATATTGCAGATAACCTACGACTTTTACGTATCTTTTTTCTTAAAATATTTTTTGTGCATTTCTTGCACGAAAACTGAACGAAATAGTGCAACAGAGAGTAAAAATGACATGCAAAGTAACGTTCCAAGAAAACTGTTTATCTGTCCGCGATAGCGATCCTACTGTAGAGCTCGATCGACGTCTTGTCACCTCTCTCTTGACCACCTCTCTTTGTACGTCTACTTTCTTATGTCTAGTTCTTCTTGAATTCAGCCAGCAGCTCAGCAAGCTCACCAGACTTGTTCATGTCCGTGATGATGTCGCAGCCGCCCACAAATTCGCCGTTAACGTACAGCTGCGGGATCGTCGGCCATTGCCTACCATCAACAACAAGATAACTCAGTACATAGCTACAGTATCCCACTTTTCCTACTAATGGCAGGTTACTTACGAGTATTCCTTGACGCCTTCGCGGATCTCCGGGTGGTCCAGCACGTTGACGCTGTCGAAGCTCACGCCCTGAGCGTGCAGAATGCGCACTACCTGCATGCTGAAGCCGCACTGCGGGGCTGACGGCGTGCCCTTCATGTACAGCATAACCGGGTACGTCTTGACGTGACTCTCGATCATCTTGAGGATCTCATCCTTCTCCGTGGATTTGGCGGCATGATACTGCGGCTGGAAGTCCGAGTGCGAGTCGTCGCCACTTTTGGCCGAGAAGAAGCGCGACTGATGCGCAGACACAAACACGGGTGCGGCGACACGCTGCATGGCGAACGACGCACGCTGGCTGCGGCGCACGGCCGAGCGGCCCAGTCTGCGGACGATCGTGTTCATCACCATCGGAACTTCGTATTGTGAAGCTCCAACCGCAAATAACTGAAGGCTCTATCATTGGACAAAACCATCTAAGTGGTTTCATTGGATGAAAAAGGTATTACATAATCAATGTCACTCTTCCGAGGTCACTGTCTCCACTCCGAATACAAGCCCCCCCCCAATTCCGCCTGTCCAGAATAGCTGTAGCGCAAGAAGCTCGTTGCTGAAGATGACGTCCAACCCGCCGCAGAGCGCTGGACTGGCCGCTAAGCAGGCCGCTGCTGCCGCCGCCGCACGCTTCGCTGGTTACTCTTCCTTCTACGCATCGCCCTCGCCGCCTGCGCAACCTCATAATCAGACGCAGTTCTTTCAGCCTGCTCGCCCGCCTCCTCCTCGGCCGGGCATGTTCAATGGGCCCCGCGGTCCTCCCCCTCGCCCACCACATATGACCAACGGTTTCGCTCGTCCGCCGCCCCCGCCGCAGTTCGCGCTCAATGGTCGAGGGCCACCTCCTATGATGCGGCCGCCGCCTCGTCCAGCGTCTTCCCAGTCCTCCTCGTCCCAGTGGCAGTGGAGCAACGGCAGCAATGTTCAAACCTCAGCACCAGCAAAGACGGTGGCCGCTGCGCCTCCTGTGAGGTTCAATATTAGTCCACAGAACCGCGGACCCCCTCCCAGGAGCTTCGGCCCGCCGCCTGGAGCCTTCTCAGCGCCGAATCCTGCAGCCCCTGCTGCTGCTTCGCCCATGGGAGGCAATGCCAAGTGGCCGGACGCACTGCACGACTACGTGAAGCGAGCATTTGCGCGCTGCAAGGGAGCAGCGGACCAGAGTATTACCCAGAACTCCCTCAAGGAGATGATCACAAATGCCATTATGACCAACAGTTTGTGGACAAAGAATTGGACTGCTGAACCACTGCCGGTACTCGTAGGAGACACCCCGGCAGCGGCCATGCAGACCAAAATGGGGATGGGAGGACCTATGCCTGGAGCAGCGGGCCAGAAGTTTACACCTTCGCCTAGTAGCAGTAGTTTGCAGTCCAATCAGATCTTTATCCCATTCAAAGAGCCCTCTAGCAAGAAGAACAAGGCGAACAAGCGCAAACACGACGGCTTTGAGATCCAAGACGCGGATGTACAGCGCAAGAACCAGAGAAGACAGCGATTCCATATGACCCAACAGGAACTCAAGAGCTTGGTGACCCCCGAAGTGGATACGAAGAAGTTGCAGGTATTGACGCAGGACGGAGACCTGGACCTAGCAGCCATGGTCATTAAAGGTACTAGTCAGACGGTTGAAAAGGAATACTTGCGATTAACCTCTCCCCCGCATCCATCGACCGTGCGACCCGAGCCAGTGCTGCACAAGGCGCTGGAGCTCGTCAAGTCGAAGTGGAAGAAGGGTGACCGAGATTATATTTATGCCTGTAGCCAGCTCAAGTCCATCCGCCAGGACTGTACCGTGCAGCATATCAAGAACGCGTTCACCGTGTCTGTGTACGAGACCCACGCGCGAGTTGCGCTCGAGTCTGGCGATATCAACGAGTTTAACCAATGCCAGACGCAGCTCCACGAACTGTACGAGAAGCTGATCCCAGGCGAGGCGATCGAGTTCCTCGCGTACCGCATTTTGTATTGTGTGTACGTGTCTCTGCAAGCCAAGAAGGGGGACTCGAACGCAGGTCAACTTGGCATGTACAACGTACTGGGCATGGTAACACCCAGGCTGCGTGCAGACCCAACGATCGCCCATGCGCTGAGGGTGCGCCAGGCGGTTGCTATGAATGATTATCATCGTTTTTTCAAACTCTATGTAGATGCTCCGAATATGGCAGGTTACCTGATGGACGTCATGGTCCCCGCGATCCGACTAAGTGCGCTTCGAGCGATGTGCAAAGCGTAAGTTGATGTTGTTTTAATAGCTTAAATGTTGGGATCAATTTACTGACGGTTTGCCTTCTTGTTGGTAGGTATCGCCCAACGCTCCCGGTGCAGTATATTCGCGATGAGCTCAAACTTGAAGGCAAGGCAGGAAAAGCTTTCATCCGTCAGTCTGGTATCGCATTTGTTAAGGGAGACAAGACGCGAGTGGACACAAAGGCCTCGAACATCGTCTGGGCGCTGAGCAATGAGTCGTCGCTTATTTAGGCTTGCACTTTGCTTGTGCTACATTCTTGAGCATGGTGAGACTCTCACCTCACCGTGAGGGTGAATCGACGTCAGTAGCTGAAAAAAAAATCACGCGGGAGACAGTGGTGTAAACGTCAAGTGATGCGAAGCAAAGTAAGGCCTCGTCCTGCTTACATCTGTAGCTGAAATGGTGCTGAAGAAATCGTTCGTGTTTACTGCCTCTCCACCCCCGCCGTCGTCCCGAGCCCACTCGAGCATCGTGATTGCTGAACGCATAGCTATAATGTTTCGCGGTTGCAGCAGTTTTACAAGAGTGAAGTGAATTCGAATGGCAATGGTGATAAGACTGGAATTGAGAGGAACGGCGGGGCAGAGAGATAGGATGATGATCGAGACGTAGAAAGAAGGAGAAGGGGGAAGGAGGTACCTACCAGTGACTGCAGTCGTCGGTGCATATTCATACCTGCAGCAAATGGGTATTCTATCTGTGGCGTGCTATCTACGCATGCGACTCGATGCTGCGCTATCTGAAATCCAAAACGCAATGCTTGCATAACATAATGAAAACTGCTTTTCGAATTCGCTCGCAGCGTTATCTATGTGGTTTTCTACACATCGTATGCGCACGCAGCCTACCTAGAGCTTGCGCTTCTTCTGTGCCGGCTCATCCTGTCTGCTGCCATCGCGGCCCAACTGGATCATGGCCGCGTCGGCGATGGCAAGCGCAGCCATGGACTCCACGAGCGGCACGACGCGCGGCAGTACACAGGGATCGTGACGGCCCTTGGCGGCCAGCACCGTGTCCTTGCCGTCATAACCGACCGTGGGTTGGGCGCGGCCGATAGTCGACACGGGCTTGATGGCCACACGGAAGTAGATGTCAGCACCGCTGGTAATGCCGCCCAGCACACCACCGGCGTCATTCTTGGTCACGCCCAGCTTCTCCGGGTTCTCGGCGTCCGAGCCTGCGCAGAACGGGTCATTGTGCTCGGAGCCACGCTTGCTGGTACCAGAGAAACCGGAGCCGATCTCGAAGCCCTTGGTGGCCGGGATGGACATCATGGCGTGTGCAAGGACGGCCTGCATCTTGTCGAAACATGGCTCACCCAGACCCACGGGCGCGTTGCGGATCACACACGTGACGACGCCACCAGTCGAGTCTTCGTCCGCCTTCATCGTGCGAACAACCGTCGACATGGCGCAAGCGGACGGAGGGTGCGGACAGCGCACGGGGATCAGGTCGTCAGTTAGCCAAGCATCCAGGTTCTCCGGGGCAGGCACAACGTTACCCTTGCGGTTGTACACGATCTTCTCCGTGTCAATGTAGGCCGGTGTGGTGAGGTCGTCCTCGGCCTTGACGAACTCTGCGTCATACGCCTTGTCGTTCTCTAGCTGCGTGGCGGCGTCCTCTACCTTGGTCCATTTGGCAGGGTCACGTAGAATACGGATCGAGCCAATGGTGTCCACCTCCTCGCGAGTGTAAATGGCCTTCTTGGGGTCATTCAGCAGGTCGCGCGGCATGTCTACCGTGCCGATGGAGCTTACCCAGCACACAATAGACGTGCCGAACTTCTCGTTGAGCCACTTCTCGGCCACAGCGCCAGCTGCTACACGGCCAATGGTTTCGCGAGCACTGGCACGGCCACCGCCGCTGCTAGCGCGCGTGCCGTACTTCATCTGGTACGTGTAGTCTGCGTGGCCCGGGCGAGGCACAAGATCCATCTCCTTGTAATCCTTAGGGCGCACGTTTTCGTTGGGCACGAAGAGTGCAAGCGGCGTGCCAAGCGTGAAGCCCTTCTCAGTGCCGCTCATGATAGTCACCATGTCCTTCTCGTCGCGCGGGGTCGTGAGCTTGCTCTGGCCGGGGCGACGGCGCGTGAGCTGCGGCTGGATGTCAGCCTCTGTCAAAGCGAGCGACGGGGGAACGCCATCCACGATGCAGCCCACGCCCTTGCAGTGCGACTCGCCGAAGGTCGTCACGCGGAAGAAGCGGCCGAAGGTGCTCATGATGCAAGAGACTGATCGGGAGCTATGTGCACGCAGGAGAGGTTTCTGAAGTGACGAGCTCACTTACGGATTGCCCAAACACGAAATGACTGACGTAGGAGGGCTGGTAGAACTCGTGATATGTGATGATGTCGGTAGATGAAACTGTAATTATCGATAATATTGAATCTGCTATATTTCATATGTAGGTACATCCGATGTACTAAATAACTGTTTATTGTTGTGCGTGGCGCATCTCTGACTTTTCATACGAAGCTTTCACAGAGGTACAATGAGGTGTGTGTTTTTACCACTGTTTGAAAAATTGTATCCCCCGGGATGCAATTTCTTGCAGTTTTCAAGGATGGCTACACTATAACACCACCTGAACTTTCTAGTGAACGTGCAGCGCACAGTTTCTTGTGCGTGCTCGCGTGGCCCAATGGATACGGCGCTGCCCTCCTAAGGCAGAGATTGCGGGTTCAAGTCCCGCCGTGAGTATTTTTCGGCAGCAAATCGGTTTTGCTTACCAGAAATAAAAGTATTATTCTCCCCGCACCGGAATCGAAGGCGATAACGGACAGTATCATACTGGGCACACATCAGTGATGCGGCACCAGCCTGCTTACACTGGAGCATTACATGTAAATTTTGACTGCAAATTCAGGCTTGAGATGCTTCTGACGGTACTTAATCAATCAAGACCTACACGTGATTGCCACTGCGGTCAATGCGACTGAGTCGAGATTAACCCAAGAAATTTTCGTGACCCGCAATTACTGGCTTCGGCAGAAGATCACTCCACGTATTAAACAGCATTGTAGTGCTAATACATCAGGAGCGTTGACCTGCATCTTACATTTCTCAGACCTAACACCAGGCGACATATGGATACTATCTGCACTGAGTACAGGTATCTCAAGTGCATTATCTTATAACTCAGCAAATTCCATTGCGAGAGCAGCGAGTGTTAATATCCATTAACTTGAAACTTCCATGTCCATAAAATGGTTCTTAATTAGCTGAGACAGCTAGAGAGGAATACACTCGTGTAATTGCTTTCTTGCGTTGTCTTCTTCATGTTTTGATCTCTTCCAGTGACTACGGCATGGGCAGCATACTGTATCCGCATACCTGGCACAAAGTTTGTAATTTTAATTACAGCCCCGGGGCATTAAATATTACCCCCTGCGCCACAAATGTTCTTGTGGTCAGTAGGCGTTTGTCAAAACGCAAACGACCTCGAAGTTGTGTCATTCCTGAATTTGCTACGCACCAGTAAAGTTAATTATGCCGAGCACCCACTCCGAACCCGAAACTGAACGTGTGGCCAAGCGTCAACGTCTGGAAGACCGCAATGTCGTTGCAATCAAGCCGCTGGTACCGCCCGCTTGCGTGCTCGAGGAACTGCCAGTGACACCTCAGGTGCATGAGCTGGTGGACGCTACGCGTGACGCCGTGTCCCGCATCCTTCACGGCCAGGACGACCGCCTCGTCGTGGTCGTGGGTCCTTGCTCTATTCACGACGTGGATGCTGCCATGGACTACGCTAAGCGCTTGAAAACTCTTGCGGATGAGCTGAACGGAGAGCTGCTGGTGATCATGCGCACCTACTTCGAGAAGCCCCGCACGACTGTGGGCTGGAAGGGTCTGATCAATGACCCGGACCTCGACCAGTCTTTCAAGATCAACAAGGGCATCCGCATTGCCCGTAAGCTGTTGCTGGACGTGAACTCGCTGGGTCTGCCTGTGAGTCTGGAGTTCCTCGACACCATTTCGCCTCAGTTCACCTCGGACCTCATCTCGTGGGGTGCCATCGGTGCGCGTACGACCGAGTCGCAGCTGCACCGTGAACTCACCAGTGGCCTGTCGATGCCTGTGGGCTTCAAGAACGGCACGGGTGGCAACGCCAAGGTAGCGGTGGACGCAGCCGTCGCGTCATCGCAGCCCCACAACTTCCTGGGCCTGAACGAGCACGGTCTGGCGTCGATTGTGCGCACCAAGGGCAACAAGGACTGCCACGTGATCCTGCGCGGTGGTTCCGATGGTCCCAACTACGAGCAGAAGTACATTGACGAAGCTGCTGCCATGCTGAAGAAGGCCAAGCAGCCGTCCAAGATCATGGTGGACTGTTCGCACGGCAACTCGCGCAAGCTGCACGCGAACCAGCCTAAGGTGGCCAGCTACTTGGCTGGTATCGTGGCTGAGGGCAACACGAACGTTCTTGGTTTAATGATCGAGTCCAATATCGTGGAGGGTAACCAGTCGCTCGGCGACGACCCGTCCAAGCTCGTCTACGGACAGAGCATCACGGACGCGTGCATTAACTGGGACGACACGGTCACGACGCTGAAGGAGCTTGCAGGTGCCGTCACCAAGCGACGCACACTTGATGCCGCGAACCCGGCCAACTAGATGTCAGAAACCAATAGCGCACCAATATTATCACGATAGACTCTCCAATACACACACTTTACCTCCACTGCAGCGGCGTCCGGAGTGACGTTTTTTTTTTGCTGTTCGTAGTGTGATGGGAGGAATTCTGGTGCAACCGTCGATTGAATTGTGAACGAGGTTCTTGCAAATCAAAATGGCAAAAGTGTCAACACTTCAAGCTGCGTGCCTCGGTTCACCGACGGTTGATGCCACCATTGCAACCAAGCAGCATCAACCGTGGCATTAGCTTTGCCTTCAACCACTTCTAGCCAGCTCGATTACTGCAGTTCAGGCTACATCTTACAGCATTGTTGGCATCTAAGCGTCTTGGCACCAATTCCAAGAGCTTCCTCACTTTCAAATTTGTCAACTAACGTACAAGACCCAAAGTATCCCAACGCAATGCGTAGTATTGGTCTTACACTGCTGCTGGCGCCGGCATTGGCCGAGCTCTGCCTCGCCGACAACCTCGACAAATATGGCATATTCACCCCCAAGAAGATCGCGCTGAGCTCCGTGCCGTCTATGGATGGCCAGTCCTACTCGGGTGGGTTCACTCTTTCAACGGACGAACCGCTGGCCACACTCGACTACAACTACGAAGTGGCAGGACTGCCGTACTTTGTGGTGTCCTCCGTCTCCAATGGACCAGTGGAGGTCGAAGTCAAGTACGCAGAGCAGTTCCCAGCGCTCTCGCTCAACTACTCGGATGGGCCATCGCAGTTCACGACATCCATCGCCAACTCACGTCGCGTGGAGACTCACCGCTTCACTGAAGACGAAATTGGAGCCACGATCACCTCCATACTCAGTCAACCTGGTCAACGATGGCAGTCACTTCGTCTGCTTACTGGTGACTCCATCACGTTCGAGACTGTCGGTTTGCAGGCGTCCGTCGAGGTGATCGACGACCTTACCGCTCTACCCGGTAAATTTTCAAGCTCCAACGCCAAGTACGACGAGATCTGGAAATTGGGAGCACGTGCTGTGACTGCCGCTTGCTTGGATGCTGGCAGTCAAGTGCCTTCGTGGAGCTCGTCCGAAGAGAATGGCACCTTTGTGCCTGGCACGCGTCCGGGTATCTCGTACCGGACGTGGAACCTGACGGACTACGTGCTCACCTTCGACTCGCAGATCATCCGCGGTGGCGCAGGCTACACCATTGCGTACGACCTGACGGGCAACCGTGACGGCGTGCAGATCCATTTGGCGTCCGAGTACCCGAACGACACGACCTTCTCCAACATCAACACGACATTGTTCCCTGCCAACACGGTGACTCTTGCATACGGCTACGACTTTGCTAACGCCACGAGCATGACGAGCTACATACTGGGTCAGTACGATGTGCCGTTCAACGTCAAGGAGAACGTCTGGTACCCCGTGGAGATTCGTGTCAACGCCACGGCTGGTAACATTGTGTTCTCCATCGACGGACAGCAAGTGTTCGATATCATACTGACCGAAATGGGGTTCACGGACAGCCAGCTCTCCTTCTACGGTTATGCGTCACGCGGTGAAGGTGCGATCGGCTTCGGTGGCTGGCAGGATCAAGCATCCTATGTGCGCAATGTGACGGCTACTAGTTTGTCCGACTCGTCCAAGGTGCTGTACTCGAACCCAATGACAGACGAAAGCGTGGTCGTTCCAGAGTTCGGCGGACAGAGCAACGCGTACGGCGTGTGCATGGATGGCGCCAAACGTGACCGGTACGTTTGGCTGGGAGATTTTTACCACACGACGCGAATCATGGGCGTGGCGAACTCGAAACCCGAGCAGATCGCCGGTACGTGGGAGTTTTTGTTCGAGTACCAAGCGGCAACAGGTCAAATGGCTGGTTTCGTTCCCATTTCGTACCAATCGCCGATGCCTACGCCCGAAGTATTCCTCTACGATGCTGGCACTGTGGATGCCTTGTACTATTTCCCGGACTACGTGATCCTCGGACTGATTGGTTTGGTATCTTACATGGACTATTACGACGATGATGCTTTCGTCAAAGCCCATTGGGAGGAATTTACTCGTGCGATGACTTGGCTTATTGGCAACCAGGGCAGCAATGGGCTCATTGATTTTACGAAGTACGTGGTGGTATTCCTTGGATCCGGTGCAGGCATGGCTGTGAATGCTGCTGCTGTCCAGTGTCTCGACGGTATGGCTGGGGTGGCTCGTGCTGTGGGTGACTTGGAGTCTGCAAATTCTTGGCTTCCTGTTGCTGCTAGTGTGAAAGCTGCTATCAACGAGTTGCTCTGGAACGATGCGCTGGGTAACTATGCACTCGATTTGTCGACACCTGAAGTGTATGGCGTCTCGGCTACTGCGTTTGCTCTCACTTCGGGTGTGGCCAACGAGACCCAGACCAAGCTGATAGTGGACGGTTTGGAAGGTCTGCGTCAAGGTCCTGGGTATCTTGATTCGAGTAATACTGCCAACACTACGCACATCTCGCCGAATACAAACGGATTCTTGCTCGATGCGCTTCTGCAGCACGGATACACCGACCAAGCTGTTTTCTTGCTGGACAACCTCTGGGACGCCATGATCTCGAACGAGAACTATCGCTCCGGTGCGAGTTGGGAATACGTAGCACAGTCATTGGAGCCGGGTATTGATCTCTTCACGTCGTTGAGTCACCCGTGGGGCGGAGCACCTACCTACGCGTTCACCAACTACGTAGCGGGTATTCGTCCTGTAGAGTTCGGATTCCGTCGGTGGATCGTGAATCCGTTGGTGTCAGGTCTGAACGTTACCAGTGCCAACGCTACCGTGAACACGCCGTATGGAGATCTCTCGGCCGCCTGGGAACTCGTCGATAGCCAACTGAGTGTGACAATCACTGCTCCGGTGGGCACGGATGGCACTTTCGAGGTTGCTCAGCCTAGTTCGTCCACGGGTACTTACGAAAAGCACTTCGAGGGAACCGGGACAGCTACGTCCTTCGTCGTTCAACTGTGAAACGTTTTTAATCTGAAGGGTGGTCAGTCAGATTAATCAGATCATGCAGAAGAATGAACATCGCATTTGCAGTTTCCACAAAATAGTGCCCAAGACGAAGCTGCAACAAGGCTGGCTGATCCATTCATTTTATTCTCATTGAACATGGCTGTCATTTAACAAAGATCCATTTGAGTGCTTAGACCATGTTGAATTTTGTGTCATAGTAATTCACAAGTTATGATCACACAGCCTTTATATTCATTGCAGCCTCACTACTTACGAGATTATGTTCATGAAGCCAAGGCCTTTATTAGCCAGCTGATACACGTACCATGAAGAGGTGAAACTTCAACGTGCGCTGATCGGTGGAGGGCGTGACGTTCTTCAAGCACTTCTTCAAGATTTTTTTTGCTGTCGACCACGATACAGTGTATCGTGCTCGACAGTATAGTAGCTCGGTATCATGCACGTAATCAAGGGCGGCAAGCCGCCGACAACGCCGTTGTCAACGGGGGTAGTACGTAGCACATTCAACTGTTTATGCTTAGCTTCGGAAACTAGCAAAAACGAACTGCTTCAGATTGTTACACGGTCTTGTTTCTTCGTGTTAAATTATCCAGTAAGCTCATTTTTTAGAGTTGATTATTTGTCCTTGGACAGCACAGCTAAGAGATGATCTCAATCAGTGGTTGATACGTATAAGTAACCACATAAAAACATTAACGCGCTTGTGCTTAATTGCTTGATTAAAAGCTTGATAACGTCTAGCTTCACTGCTTACTAGACGTTAGTAAGTTGAAGTTTACGTATCTGTAAACTTCAGCTTCAACTACTTTATGAAGGAGGCCGGGACGTCCCGCTGCCAGGTTTCTCGCGTTTGCCTTGCTCATTTTTCTTTTGGATCACTTGAGCAAACGCAACTTCGAGGCATCAAGTGGTATGCGTGGCTTGGCAGTGATCATCCCAGCGCTGTTAGCCAGCACCAACTTGGTGGCAGCAAGCAGCGACTATAGTGTCTTCACACCCAAGAAGCTCGCGCTAGGAACCGAACCAACAATGAGCTCCAAAGCGTATATCAACCGCTTCACGCTCACAACAGAAAATCCCGTCGCAACTCTCGACTACGACTACGAGGTGGCCGGCCTACCGTACTTCGTAGTGTCCTCCGTCTACAATGGGCCTGTAGACATCGAAGTCAAGTATTCGGAGCAGTTCTCGGTGCTTTCAACCAACTTCTCCGATGGACCCTCGCAATATGCCACCGCTGTCGCAAACTCACGCCGCGTGGAGACTCACCGCGTGGAGACTCACCGCTTCACAGAGAATGAAATTGGAGTGACGGTGACGTCCATGCTAAGTCAACCTGGTCAACGTTGGCAAACGTTGCATTTGCTAAGTGGTAACTCCATCACGTTCGAGGCTGTTGGTCTTCAAGCTTCAATTGAAGTGATTGACGATCTGTCAATGCTTCCGGGCAAGTTTTCGTGTTCCAACACCAAGTATAACGAGATTTGGCAACTCGGTGCACGCGCTGTAAGTGCTGCTTGTCTGGACGCCGGAAGCCAAATACCGTCTTGGAATGTGTCTGAAGAGAACGGCGCATTAGTGCCTGGAACACGACCAGGAGTGTCTTATAAAGCGTGGAATCTGAGTGACTACACACTCGAGTTTGAGACGCAGATCATCCGCGGAGGCGTCGGGTTTTACATTGGCTACGACATTACGGCAAACCGAGGATCGCTCATGTTCCACTTGTCATCGGAATATCCCGCTGACTCGACTTACGTGAACACGAACTCCACATTATTTCCAGCCAACACGCTGACCCTTACGTACGGCTTCGACTTTGTCAACGCCACAGATATGATAAGTTATGTCCTGGGTACTTCTGACCTGCCTTTCAACGTGAAGGAACATGTCTGGTATCCAGTGAAAATTGCAGTCAATTCCACGGCAGGCAACTTGGTGGTGTGGCTGGATAACCAGCCAGTTATGGACATCACGATCTCCGACTTGGGCTTCAATGAATCTCAACTGTCGCTTCTAGGTTACTCGACGACTGGCAAAGGTGCCATCGGCTTTGGTGGCTGGCAGGACCAGGCGTCCTTTGTACGGAATGTCAAAGCCACAAGTCTGAATGACTCGTCGAAGACGCTCTACTCGAACCCGATGACGGACGAAAGTGTCGTACTACCAGAGTTCGGCGTGCAGTCCAACACGTACGCCGCGTGTCTGGATGGTGCAAAACGTGATCGATACATTTGGTTGGGCGACTTCTACCATACCACTCGCATCATGGGCGTGGCCAACTCGAAACCTGAACAGATCACGGGTACTTGGGAATATCTTTTTGATTACCAGGCTTCAAATGGGCAATTTCCAGGCCTGATGGTCATGACGTACGAGACGCCGATGCCCACGCCCGAAGTCTTTACGTTCAACGCTGGCACGAGTGATGCATACTTGAATTTCCCAGACTACGACATTTTGGGGCTGATCGGATTTGTGTCATACATGGAGTACTACGACGATGTGGAATTCGCGAAAGCTAACTGGGTATCGTTTCGCAAAGCTACTGATTGGCTTGTAAGCCGCCAGGGCAGTGACGGGCTTATCGATGTCACAAAATATGTGGCGGTGTTCTTAGGCTCAGGCACTGGCACGGCTGTGAACGCTGCTGCCGTCCAGTGTCTCGAAGGTATGGCCAAGGTGGCAACTGCGGTGGGAGACGAAGACTCTGCTAACCAGTGGGTCGAAGTCGCTTCCAGTATCAAAACTGCTATCAACGGTCTGCTCTGGAACGAAGCGTTCGGCAACTATGCTGTGGATGCATCGACACCCGAGGTCTATGGAGTCTCGGCCATCGCTTTCGCGATAACTTCTGGAGTGGCAAATGAAACTCAAGCTGATCTCTGTGTGAAGACCTTGGAAAAGCTTCGTCGAGGCCCCGGATACCTTGATACAAGTGCTACGGATAACAGTACCAAGATCTCGCCAAACACGAACGGGTTCCTGTTGGATGCTATGCTACAAACTGGACACACAGGTGAAGCTGCGTTCTTGCTGGACAACCTGTGGGACGCCATGATCTCGAACGAGAATTATCGGTCTGGTGCGAGTTGGGAGTACGTTTCGCAGTCACTGGAACCTGGAATCAAGGAGTTCACGTCGTTAAACCATCCGTGGGGTGGAGCGCCTACGTATGTATTGACCAACTATGTTGCTGGTATTCGCCCTGTGGAGTTTGGATTTCGTCGGTGGATCGTGAATCCGCTGGTGACGGGACTGAATATCACGAGCGCTAATGCCACCGTAAGTTCCCCGTACGGCGCTCTGACGGCCGCTTGGGAGAAGACCGCTAGCAATGTCCTGAGTGTGACGATCACTGCGCCGACAGGAACTGAGGGTGTGTTCGAGGTGGTGCAACTCAATTCGAGCTCTTTCCAGCAGACTTTGAACGGTACAGGCGAACCGATTTCGTTCAGCGTTCAGCTTTAATGAGTTTCCCGTCGCTAAGCATTCTAAATTCGCACCCTGCTAGTGCCATTGTCGAATGACTTCGTCAAAGTTCAAGCTAATGAGGTTTTCATGTTCGTCAGCTTGATTAGTCTGACAAACTGTTTGTGAATATTTGTTGCGTTCAAAACGAATGAGCTGATGCTCCCAATTTTTAGAAAATTCGAAACTCTTGCCACTTGCGTTGAAATATTGTTTTGTCGGTGCTAATGATACTGATTCCAAGCGTGTAGGTAGCCCCACGTCAGCAGAATAATCAGTCATGTTCACCACCTACGTGATTTACTATAGCCTGCTCCCTACTTCGGAGACCTTCATCGCAGACTATATACATCGTTGCACCATGCTTTCACAAAATACGGAATGACATTCGCCATTTGCTTTCTCCATCAATAAATACATCGAAGTACACCCAGCGTTTTCCTTCACGGAGCATATGACAACGTGACCAAGGTCGATACGCGTTTTACAATACCGGACTTTCGTTGCTCGCAACATTGGTCTTCCATAATTGTAACCGCTTCTCAGATCTCCCAGGAACTAATGGAGAATCATAGCATCCAAAGTTGGAGTCGGGGTTCTCTTATATGTCGGTGCTCTTCTCATCCGTGGCTGCGGGTGCTCCTCAGCCGCGAAATGAATCCTTCTCCCGCATAATCAACCACCGAACGCGGCATCAAATGAGCGGTTGCTCCGTGTGCGCCATCACCTCGCAGGTGGATGGCTTACGGTCCACTGACTCGGCCGAGGCGTCCGCGACCACCGGTTCTTCTTCAAGCGGACAAGCGATCGCCACGTCAGCTCCCAGATCGAGCTCGTCTAATCTATTCAAGCCCCCAATGTTGAGACTAGCTTGCCAGTCCGACTCTCAGGCTATTTCCAGTAATCATTTCTGGCCCGAAATGTTGAGACTTCGCCTAACGCCTCGTCGACGTGCACTTGCAAAACCAGGCGCATTTGCCGTAGTCAGCGCAAGTAATGGACTGTATCCATCTCAGAATAGCGTCGCCAAAACATGCTCTTTCGTAGGTTTCGTGCGTCAGCTTCAAGTGAAGGTTGAAGGCGATTTGAAGTAACGCGAAGCAATGCATTACGGTTAGAGATCGCATCGCACGACTCTATCTGCCTTGGCTGCTGGCATCTATCTACTTACTCGGCGGCTGTGACCTTCGGGTATTGCTCGAGCATCTTCTCCCAGGTGGTCGAGCCCTTGACCAGCTTGTTCACCTCGGCTCCGATAGCGTCCATGGGGATCCGCACCTGCGCCGTCGAGTCACGCTCACGTAGCGTCACCACGCGGTCCTTGACCGTGTCGAAGTCGATCGTGACGTTGAATGGAATGCCCAGCTCGTCCGCACGCGCGTACTTACGGCCGATTGCCACACTCGACGTGTCCACCTTGCACTCCAGACCTTCCTCAACGAAGACGTTCTCCAGCTCCGTCGCGAACGGCTCGAAGGCCGGGTTGTTGCTTAGAGGAAGAACCGACACCTTAATAGGGGCGATCAATGGCGAGAACGACATGACACCACGCTTCTCGTCACCCTCGCGAGTGTAGAAGTTGTGCTCAAAGACGGCGGTCAGGATACGGCCGATTCCGAACGAGGGCTCGATCACCGAGGGAACGAACTTCTCCTCGCTCACCATCTTCTCCACCACCTTGATGGCCACCATGTCGCGCTGCAGCGTGAACTGCTTGCCGTCGCACAGCGGGCCGAGCGTGGCCTCGCCCTTGGAGGCCAGCTCGTCCTCAAACGCCTGCGCGCGCGGCACGTCATCCTTCAAAGCCTCGAGCGCCTCGAGGATCGTGGCCACATCGGCCTTGAACGTGCGGCCCATCTTGCCCTTGTTCGGCTTGATCTCCGCGATCTGGCGCTTCTCGGGCTTGTCAAACTTGTGCGTGCCCACCATCTCGACCTTGCTCTTCTTGGCGTGAACCGACAGATCGTAGCACGAGCGGTCGGCGTGGCCGGCGCATTCCACCCAGCCGGAGCTCAGCTTGATCTCCAGGTCCCAGCAGTCCGTGGCGTAGTGGGCCATCTCGGTGTTCAGGTGCTGGCGGAAACGCAGACGCTCCATGTCAATGCCGATGGCCTTGCAGAACTTGTACGTCCGGGCCAAGTAGTAGGCCAGACTCTCGTTGGCGATGATACCCTGTTCCACCGCAGCGCCGCACGTCATTTGCACGGCCTTGCCGTGCGTCAGCTGGTTGGTCTTGGTCAGCAGTGGCAGCTCCAGGTCCTTAATAGTCGAGAACTTGGCGTGGCTCTTGTCCTTTGGGTTGACGAAGAACTCGATCTCGGCCTGCTGGAACTCACGCACACGCAAGAGGCTGGCGCGGGGCGAGATCTCGTTACGAAAGGCACTGCCGATCTGGGCGCAGCCGAAGGGAACCTTACCGGCGTTGTACTCGAGCAGACGGCGGAAGTTGAGGAAAATACCCTGGGCTGTCTCGGGACGCAGATAGCCCACCAGGCCGCCCTCGGGCCCAATGGCACACTTGAACATAAGGTTGAACGGGATGGGGAAGCTCAGATCGGCGCCCGTGCCGGGGGCCTTGATGCCGTACTCCTGGAACACGGCGTGGATCTCCTCGGGCGAGTACGACTCGGCCATAGTGGCGTGCAGTTCGTGCTTCTCACGCTCCTCCTTGCTCAGATCCGGGTGCTTGTCCAGAAAGTTCTCGACGTGGTCCTCGAGCAGCTTGTCGGCGCGGTAGCATTCGCCCGACTTGGTGCATTTAACCATGAGATCCGTGAAGCGATCCACGTGGCCCGAGGTTTTCAGCACCACCTCGGGCATTAGATTGGTGCATTCGACCTCCAGCAGTTTATCGGCGAACACAAAGTGGCGGCGCCAGAACTGCAACAGGTTGCTCTTAAGCGCGCAGGCCGGCGGACCAAAGTCGTAGAAGCCGCCCACGCCACCGTAGATCTCAAAGCTAGGCACAACGAACATTTTGCGCAACAGCAGGTCGTCCAGCGCCTTCTTGTCGCTCTTGCTAAGTCCGTCCTCGGCCGGACCCTGCAGGGCCGTCTGAGTCTCCAGCTCCAGCTTAAGCTTCTTGAGCTCGTCCACGGCCGCCTTCACATCCTCAGCCGCCGCGCCCTTCTGCTTGAGCTCGCGCACCTGAGCGCCCTGACGCGTCACGGACGCACGCAGCGCGTCCAGGTCTACCACTGGCGTCGATGACATGGGAAGATCTCGCCTCCTAACTTAAAGTTTGTATAGTGCGAGCCCAACGCAAGACCCAACCAGTCAAAAATGATACGTAGCCAAAGGAATTTTCCGTGGGTGTGGTGTGCGACACACGAATGTTGGGTGGGCAACATGAGAAACAAAATGCTGTATGAGAGTGTTGAAGCTGTCGTTTCGGCCTTTTTATAAGAACGGACACAGAAAGGCAGCAAGGAGAGGGGACCTGCCTTGTTGCCGACATGGCATTCACATCGTTTTCGCCCAGCCGTCGTCGCCAGTGAACTCCGACACAAATGGTTTGTGGCGTTTGATAATTTGGGCTCACATCGCAACTTGCCTCGTGGAGCTCAAGCGGCCTAAGCAGACAAACACTCTCAACTCACGACTACGATGCTACGCCAGGCCACCGCGCGACTGCCGAAACCGGCCGCCGCCATGGCCCGCAGCAGCTTGAAGCGCTCGGCCGCCGTGGCGCTCTCGTCGTCGGCCTCGCCCCGGCCTTCATCGACCGCGCCCACGGCAGCTGTGGCGTCCGTCGCCGCGCACGACCACTCGACGCTGAACCAGAGCAAGCAGACGTCGCTGGCCGACGAATTCCACGACACTGAGCGCATCTTCGCCACCAAGACGACGCCTGAGCTCGTTCGCGCCTACGGTGTCTACTTTATGTCGCAGTTCCGCCCCCTCGTGCAGCACAGCGGCGAGCTACTCGAACTCTCGTACAAGTTCCCGGGCGCCAAGTTTACCGACGCGCTTCTGCGCGCGACGTTCTTCGGCCATTTCTGCGCTGGCCAGGATGTGAACGAGATCCGTCCCGTCATCCGGAAGCTCGAGTCGGCCGGCATCGGCGCCATCCTCGACTTCGCGGCCGAAGCCGACGTCGAGCAGCCGCGTGACCTCAATGGCGTTGACCAGAACTTGGTATCGGCCCGTACCTACGCATACGACGGCGAGGCGGCCTGTGACGCCAACGCCGCCATCTCGCGCCACGCCATCATTGACGCCAGCGAGGCCGCCTCGGCCGGCGAACCCGCCTTCGTGGCCATCAAGTGCACGGCGCTGGGCAAGCCTGAGCTACTCATGCGCATGTCGGCCATCATCGTGCAGGCCCAGCTGCTGTTCCACACGCTGGACGGCCCCAACCTTTCGCGGGCCAAGTCGCGTTACCTCGAGCGTATGATCGACTACCCTACGCTGAGCGCCGGCCTTCGCAACGCTGGCGTGGACGCTACCGAGGAGGAGATCCAGAAGCTCTTCAATGAGCTTGACCAGTCGTCTGGCGACGGAGTCATTGACTACGTGGATTGGGTGAGTTTCCTGGACCCGTTCGACTTGACCATGGGCCCTTTGACCCAGTTCATCGAGGAGGAGCCGCTCTCGGATAACGAGAAGACTCAGCTGCGCAACATGATTGGCCGTCTCGAGTCGCTGGCTAATGACGCGGCCGAACGTGGCGTGAAGCTGATGGTCGACGCCGAGCAGACGTACATGCAGCCGGCCATCGATCACCTCACGCTCAACCTGCAGCGTAAGTACAATCGTGACGGCGCCGACGTCATCTACAACACCTTCCAATGCTACCTCAAGATGTCGAGCGATCGCATCGACATTGATCTGGAACGTGCTCGTCGTGAGAAGTTCCGCTTCGCGGCTAAGCTGGTGCGTGGCGCCTACATGGTGCAGGAACGCAAGCGTGCTCGCGACAAGGGATACGCCGACCCGATCCACGACACTATTGAGGACACTCACGTTAACTACGATGCTCAGGTAACCAAGCTGCTGCACAACAACCACCTGGCCAGCTTCATGGTGGCCTCACACAATGAAAAGTCCGTGGTGAACACGGTGCAGCAGATGCAGGACATTGGCATCAGTCGTGCTACTGGTGGCGTGTACTTCGGCCAGCTATTGGGCATGTGTGACCACGTGTCGTACACACTTGGCGCGAATGCTTACAAGGTGTTCAAGTACGTGCCGTACGGCCCCATTCACGAGGTGCTGCCGTACCTCATCCGTCGTGCACAGGAGAACTCGGGTCTTATGAGCGGTGCGCAGCTGGAGATGCGTATGCTGAGCACGGAGATCAAACGCCGCATGTTCGGATGAGCGTGAGATCAGGAACGTGTGAGTTTGCAGTTCAGCCTTGCAATAAGGCTGACAAGTGTTTGTCCTATCGTATTGACGCTTCTCCCGCCTCGAGCTTCCGTCGAGTGGAGAACGTAGAAGCAGTAAATGGCGGATGATATGAGCCAAGAAATCCGCCACAGTTGGCGATTGAAGCGGAACAAGTTAACTTGGTGAAATGCCAAGGAGGTGGAAGGAAGTGCGAAGTCCTGCACTCATAAGAGGCAGTAACCCATGCTGGCGTTGGAAGCCAGAGCCGTAAGAGAGAAATGCATAATCGGTATCAAGAATCCGTAACCCAGAACAATCCAAATCGATGCAGATAACATTCAACCATTACATGTACTTGTGTCCAATTGCACATGCGATGTTCGAGAAGAGAACAAATTGTTCTCGAATATCCATGGATAATGCTGTATCGCAGACATCGATTGCAATTAGCGACTATCTTCAACTAAGAGCTGAACACTAATGGTAATGGCCTCACCAGTTCCAGCAATGTGCGTCTCGTAAATGCCAGTGGACGAACTCGGCTGAGCAAC